>NC_061510.1:213730757-213907761 GCF_022539505.1 Lolium rigidum
GTATGACCAAGTCGGAGTCGCCGAAGCAAAGAATGCGACGCACGCCTATCTCCTTGGCCAGCTTCAGTCCGTGGATGAGCGCCTCGTACTCCGCCACATTGTTGGATGCGGCGAAGTGGATCTGCAGGACGTAGTCCAGCCGGTCTCCCTTGGGAGAGGTGACGACGATGCCGGCTCCCAAGCCGTTTCGCATCTTCGAGCCGTCGAAGTGCAGCTTCCAATGTGTGGAGTCAGGCACAGGCGGCAAGTATTGCATCTCGGCCCAGTCGACGAAGAAGTCCGCAAGGATCTGCGACTTGATGGCCGTGCGCGGCTCGTAGATGATGGTGTGGGCGGCTAGCTCCAGGGCCCACTTGGCAACCCGGCCATTGGCGTCTTTGCTGCCAATGATTTCCGCCAAGGGTGCTGTGGCCACCTCCTTGATGGGGTGCTCCTGGAAGTAGTGCTTGAGCTTCTTAGCCGCCATGTACACGCCGTAGGTGACCTTCTGGTAGTGGGGGTAGTTTTGCTTCGACTGGGACAGCACCTCGCTGAGGTAGTAGACTGGGCGCTGGACCGACTGCTCCTTGCCGGCTTCCTTGCTAGCTTCCTTGCGCTCCACCACCAGGACGACGCTAACCACACGATTGGTGGCAGCGATGTACAACAGCATCGGCTCCATTGAAGCCGGCGATGCGAGGATGGGTGCGGTTGAGAGCACACGCTTCAAGTCACGGAAGGCTTCATCCGCCTGCGGTGACCAGACGAATTTGTCCGATTTCTTCATTAACTGGTACAGGGGCAGTGCCTTCTCCCCTAGCCGGCTGACGAAGCGGCTCAAGGAGGCCAGGCATCCGGTGAACTTCTGGACGTCCTTGAGGCACTGCGGCAGCTCCATCTTCTCAATGGCACTGATCTTCTCCGGGTTGGCTTCGATTCCTCGCTGAGAGACGAGGTAGCCCAGGAGTTGGCCGGCTGGCACGCCGAACGTGCACTTGGCCTGGTTGAGCTTCATCCAGAATCTTCGCAGATTGGTGAAGGTTTCTCTCAGGTCATCAAGGAGGGTAGGCATCTCCTTGGTTTTTACAACGACATCATCCACATATGCGTGAACATTTCTGCCGATTTGATCCTGCAAACACTTTTGCATGCACCTTTGGTAGGTGGCGCCTGCATTTTTCAAGCCGAATGGCATAGTCGTGTAGCAGTAAGCCCCATACGGGGTAATGAACGAAGTCTTTATTTGATCATCTGGATTGAAAGGAATATGGTGGTAGCCTGAATAGGCATCTAGAAAAGACAACAATTCACAGCTGGCAGTCGAGTCTATGACTTGCTCTATGCGCGGCAGGGGGAATGGGTCCTTCGGGCACGCTTTGTTGAGGCTGGTGTAGTCGATACACATGCGCCAGGAGCCGTTCTTCTTCAAAACCAGGACCGGGTTCGCCAACCAGCCCGGGTGCAGCACTTCCATGATGAAGCCGGCTGCGAGGAGCCGGGCGATTTCTTCACCGATGGCCTTCCTTCTTTCTTCGGCGAAGCGCCTGAGGGGCTGCTTCACCGGCTTGGCTTCCGGCCTGACGTGGAGGTGGTGCTCAGCCAACTCCCTCGGCACACCCGGCATGTCCCTTGGAGACCATGCGAAGATGTCCCGATTCTCACGGAGGAAGCTGGTGAGCTCGTTTTCCTATTTGCTGCTCAAGCCGGCACCGATGGTGACGTACTTGTCCGGCTGCGCCGGGTCGAGCAGGATCTTCTTGGTGTTGTTGGCCGGCTGGAAGTGAGTCGTCCCAGCCGGGTTGCCTACAGCCGGCATGTCCGACTGCGCGGACTTAGCCAGGGTGACGGCGTCGTGGATGAGCTGCTTCTCGGTGGCGATGACCAGCGTCTAGGCCATCTTGGAGCTCTGCGTGGCGCAGTCCATGGAGCGGCGATAGTCGCCGGCTACGGTGATGACCCCCTTTGGGCCGGGCAGCTTCATCTTCAGGTACCCATAGTGGGGCACCGCCATGAACTTGGTCATGGCCGGACGGCCTAAGAGCGCGTGGTAGGGACTGACGAGGTCCACCACCTCGAACTCAATCTTCTCGGTGCGGAAATGATCCTGCTTCCCGAACATCACCTCCAGCGTGATCCGGCCGATCGGCTGGCAGCAGTGGCCTGGCACAATGCCATGGAAAACGGTGGGGGTGGGGCGCAACTCGGCCTCCTGGATGCCCAGCTTGCGGGAGGTGTCGCGGTAGAGAATGTTGATGCTGCTGCCCCCATCGATGAGGATGCGCGAGAAGCGCACGCTGCGCCGGGTTGTGCCGATGGTGGGGTCGAGGACCATGGCGTAGCTGCCCGGCTTCGGCAGGACAGCCGGTGTGTCACGGCGATCAAATGTGATGGCCTGCTCTGACCAGTTTAGGTACTGGGGGACCGGCGGTATGACCGCATTGACCTCGAGGGAACGGCTCTGCTGGCTCGTCTTGTCCTCGGGCTCGGAGGTGAAGATGATGTAGGTGGCATCCTCGGCCAAGTAGCGGCCATGGTGCACTTGGTTAGCCTCGTGGTGCTCGAGGTTGGCGTTCTCTACGCCGGCTTGGCCACCCGGCCCGCAGGCTGGAGGAGGCGGGGGTGGAGGTGGGAGCGGTTCGCCGCTTGTCAGCCGCTTCATGAAGTGGCAGTCGTGGGTGGTGTGGTTGGACGGGTTCTTGCCGCTGTGGTACTTGCACGGCGAGTCGAGCATCTGCTCGAAGGTGAACTTCGGCTTCCAGGGCCGGTCTTGCTTCTGGCGCCGGCTGCCGCCAGCCGCCGCGTGGTCCGACACGGCTGCCACATGGGTAGAACCGTACCGGCGGTCCGGCTGGTCATTGTGCCGCTTGCCGCGGTAGTTGTCCCGCCGGCTGCCATGAGAGGCGCCCTCGGCCGGCTTGTTCTCGGCCGGCTTGTGGTTGTCTCGCCTGGGCGGAGCCGGTGATGTATCAGCCGGCGCTTTGCCGGCTTCCTTGGCCAACACGTACTTGTCCGCGATGGCCATCAGGGCCGCCATGGTCTTGGGTTCGCTGCGGCGCAGCTTGTGCCACAACATGGTGTTGGGCCGACAGCCTCCCATGAAGAAGCTGATGGCCTGGATCTCGTGCACGCCCTCGCAAGAGTTGCGCATTTCGCACCAGCGCGTCAGGTACGCGCGATCCGTCTCGTCCGGGCCCTGCTTGCACATCTCAAGCTGCTGAGGGCGACCCGGCCGGCGGTAGGTGCCGGTGAAGTTGCTGATGAAGGCCTCTTCGAAGTCCAGCCAGCCGTTGATGCTGCCGGCTGGCAGGTTGTTGAGCCAGGTGCGGGCGGAGCCGACCAGCATCAGGGGGGAGTAGCGTACCGCCCAGCGCTTGTTGCCCCTGGCGATGCCGACTGCGGTGGAGTAGTCCAGCAGCCAGTCCTCCGGCTTGGCAGTGCCGTCATACTTGGGGGTGTCGCGCGGGAGCTGGAAGCTGTCGATCATGGGCTCGTTGGCGATGCGGGGCCCGAAGCATTTTGGGCCGACTAGCCCCTCTTCTTCCGCGATGCGGGATTCGACCAGCCGGTCGAGGCGATCTCGGGCGTCCGCCGGCTCGATGCGCGGGCCCAGCCGGGAACGTGCCGGCTGGCGAGCGCCGCTTGCTTCTGGAGCCGGCCGATGTTGGCGTCGGGGCTCGGAGTCTTGCTCCTGGTTCCGGCTTGGTGGAGGCCGGCTGCGGCTGCTGTTGCCGCTCGGCTGGCGGCTCGTCCGGCTTGAGCTTGCATGCGTAGCCCGGGAGTCGTGATGCCGGCTTGGTGCTGGGGAGGTGGACTCGGCCGTGTCCCTGGCACCGTCTCTGGCGTTGCCTGCGGCACCACGAGCGTGAGAAGCTCTGGGAGCGTGGGCGTACCTGGGGTCTTTCGACTGCCGGTTGGTAGCTTTCAGCAGCTCAGTCACCCGCTCAGTCTGGCGGCGTAACTCATCGCCTTCGAGGTGGTGCAGTTCTTCTGCGGCGGCTTGGGCCGCGAGCATGTTCTTATCGGGGGTGTTGTAGAGGGGCAGCTCCGTCGACGGAGCCGGCGCTTCCGCGCCATCGCGGTCGATCTCGGCGCCTAGGTCGCTACCCCTGCGGCAGATCTGGCCAGCTCGGCTGGGGTTGTCGCTGCTTGGAGTGAGGCCGTGGGCGCGGTTGTACTCGCGCTGGGTGATTTCCCACTGGCGCTTGGCAGCGGCCAGTTCTTCGGTCTGCTTGAGGAGGAGCTGGCGGTGCGCCTCCAAATCCGCCTCGACGGTGGTGGGGTCGCTGCCAGTCGTGAGCGGGGTGCTCAGCTTCACCCGGACTTCTTCCAGCAGGGATGGTGGTGGCGGTGCCTTTGCGCCCGAGGCGGACGCGTGCCCATCAACGTTGCGCTCCAAGTTGGGGCCGCGGACGCGCGCGGACTTGGTGGGCTGCTCGTCGCCGGTTTCCATGACTTGCACGATGCAGGGGTCGGCGAGGGCGCTGCTGGTGCCGGCTCCTGGAGGAGGGCTTGCGCAGCGCAGCACCTGCCGCGGGTAGCGCGGCGGTGCGACGGTAGCGACGTAGACGTCGTGGCCGCCAAAGGAGATGACGCTGCCGCCGGCAGGGAAGGGCCTTTCAGGGAAGCAGCCAGCGTTGTCGCTGACGCAGTCGAGGGAGCCGAATCTCCAGATCAAGCCTGAAGCGACCCGCTCGCCGGTGGTGATGGTGAGGCCCGTCCGGATGAAGACACCGGCCGCGGACGCTGAAGGCCCCACGGTGGGCGCCAAATGTCGTGGTATCGTCACGGCATATGCCATAGGGCGGCTAATCGAAGTGGTTCCTAGTGGTCTCACGGCGGTATCCGGATGCGGGTATGGGCACGAGCGACACGGCGACGTACCCAGGTTCGAGGCCCTCCTGTGGAGGTAACACCTCTACTCCTCCAATGAGTGTATATGATGGTATCACAGTACAAAGGCGCTCCTTGAGCTGTATCCGGCTGCTCGGGGAGGCTAAGGTAGACGAAGGTCTCTCTCCCTGAGTAGCGCTAAGACTAGAATGAGTAAGAAGTGATTGATCGTCCCCCGCACGAGAGGGGTAGTGCAGCTTATATAGATGCTGGCACTTTACATAGAAGTCCCTATGACCTACTGGCCGACTGGCCGGCTTCGTCTTCCGCTCCTTCCCGAGGCGTTGACGTCAGGAGCCGTTGAGGCCTCATGGCCCGTCCCATCCGTCTGCCGGAGTCAGCGGTATGGAGAGGAAGTGTCTCTGTCGCCATCATGTCCTGTAGCCGTACGGCGCCATGATGCCGTGTCCGGCGGAGGCACTGTTGCTCTACAGTGCCCCACCCTTTACGGAGAGTGAGATCATCGTGGACTTTAGGAGCCGGACTACCTTTCCAGTTCCTTCTCCTGCAAGCCTTACCAACCCGGACCATGTCAGGGAGAAACAAACCAAGCCGATTATGACAAAGTGAAGCCGGCCCAGCCACAGCGTAGTCGGCTGCGGCCAGGCCAGCGTGGACTTTGAACCAGCCGGCTCCCAAGGAAGCCGGCCACGGCTCCAGCCGGCTGCTCCTCAGCCGGCCTTTGTCGCGGGCCGACAGGCCTTGAGCCGGTTGTTCTCAGTCCTTTGCCCTACCCGAGGTTTTCCCCCCGACACCAGCATTGGGTTAGCTACCCACGTGGCCTCTGTATGTAACTCTTTGATAAAACCAGCTTCTCTGAGTCGATCAATCTCTAACAGCATGGCTTTGCGGTTTGGTTCCGAAAAACGGCGCAAAGGTTGTTTAATTGGTCTCGCTATTGGATCCAAGTTTAGGTGGTGCTCGGAAAGTTCCCTGGATACTCCTGGCATGTCAGCTGGACACCATGCGAAGATTTTCCAGTGCTCACGAAGGAACTCGACGAGCGCTTTCCTATGCGAGGTCCATGTTTGTTGCAATGGACGTCGTTTTCTTGGGATCTGTCAGGTGAATCTGTACCTCCTTAGAATCCTTGGTAGTGTTAAAGGTTGGCTCCCTGAGTGGCCTTCCAACATCTGGCAACACATCATAGTCAGTTGTTAGCCTTGAGGCCATATATTCTGCTTGCATCCCGAAAGTTTCTGACAGTCGATGAAAGTCCTTGTCGCATTTATCAGCTAACGCGAAACTGCCTTTGACTGTAATCGGTCCCTTGGGTCCAGGTAGCCTCCACAAAAAGTATGTGTAGTGCGGTACTGCCATAAACCTAGCATACACTGGTCGTCCCAACAAAGCGTGATATTGTGACGGGAAATTTACAACTTCGAACTCCAGCCTTTCTATCATGTAGTTTTCTCGGGTTCCAAACTGAACGTCGAGATTGATCTTCCCCAGCGGATAACTTGGCTTGTCTGGCATGATACCATGGAAACGCGTGTCAGTTGGTTTTAAGTTTGCCAGGGATATGATCATCTTCCTTAGTGTATCTGCATACATAAGGTTTAGACTGCTGCCTCCATCTATGAATACTCGAGAAACGTCGAATCCTGCGATCACCGCTGGTAAGATAAGTGATGATTGCCCTGGTCGAGGAACTTGCTGCGGGTGATCCGCTATTGTGAAGCCAATGTCCTGTCCCGACCAATTCAGGTACTCAATCGTTGGTGGAGGCATCTTTTCTGCCATGAACACTTGACGCGATATTACTTTCTGAGCCCTGTTAGATGGCCTAGCTTTCTGAATCATCGAGACCGCACCGTTGGTGTCGATATAAGGAGGTGGATTTGGAGATACCGCTATTTGCAGCTGATGTCTGTTTGCATCCGTAATTGCGGGAGGAGGCGGAAGATGAATCTCACTCCTTGGCCCCTGGGGATTTCTACTCATTGCTTGCGTATTGGCTTGCCCTGCAAATCTCAGCATTGCTTGAAAATTTCGACAGTCCTTCTGCATGTGTCCTGACTGCCTCTTTCCATTATTGTCGAGGTAAAAATGCATCTGACACGGTCCATTCATCATATCCTCGGGAGATACATATGGTCTCTGGAACCTTGGTCCACTATTTTGTCTATTATTACGGGAATCGTCTCTATTGTCGCCTCGCTGCTCACTACTCCTTTGATAATCATCTCGATTGTTTCCTCCAGTGTTTCCTCGAAACCCAGCCGATATTTGGCCATGAGCATCATAACTCGAGAACTGTCGAGGGAATCATCGTCTATTTTGAAAGTTTCGACTGCAGTCCTCCTCTAGCGACCTATGTCGCTTGTTGTGGACAACATCTTCTCCATCTGCCCACCTGTTCGCTATTTCCATTAATGTTGATATTGTCCTTGGGTTGGTTCTCCCTAAATCTTTGACAAAAACTCTCCGTCGAATTCCTGCCACAAACGCATCTGTTGCTCTCTCGTTAGATATGTTCTCTACCGAGTTTTTGATAATATTCCACCTCTGGATGTTTTCTCATTGATTCATCATACTTCTGCCTGCACGCCCTCAGCTCTTCTAGTGATGCAGGTTTTTTACATATGGATCGGAAATTCTTCACAAAGATGTCCTCGAAACTATCCCAACTGTCGATGGACCCTGGAGGTAGCTTCTTTATCCATGATCGTGCGGCTCCACTCAAGTGTACTTGGATGCTCTGCATGGTTGTTGCTCTGGTTCCACCTATCAGCTTCACTATCTCGAGATAATCAACTAGCCAATCCTCGGGATCTTGTAAACCATCGAATTTTTTGAAATTGTCGGGTAACTTAAATCCTGACGGGACCCGAGTTTTTCGGACTCGTCTCGTAAAGCACGGGAGTCCACACATATCTTCTTCATCAACTTCTGGTGAATGCCGATGTTCCCTTCTGTCCTGTCGCGCTCTATCCACCCTTGCCTGAGTCGCTGCGTCTCTTGCCCCACTCGCTCTCGGGGGATCCTGAACTGCTGCAGTAGGTCATGGACTATTTTGCCTTGCAGATCCTTCGGGAGGTGTAGTTACGAATGCCGTTCCCATGGCACCAACTCCTGCCATGGCCATGTTATACAACGCTTCCCTTGGATCTCCAGGAGGTGGCCTGGATGCGAGGATGAAAGCTTGCATCGCCATGTATCCAGCTTCTGGTGTTTTGGGAATAATATTCCCCCTCGTGTCGATCGACATAAAAGACATGTCGAGGTTTTGAACTAAGTTCTCTCTGTCAGCCTCAGGTATGTTTTGCAGCCGAGATTTTGCTCTATTTCGAGCTTCTCTATGACTATCTCCCGATGTTCCTGATTGTCGACTTAGCTCCGCCCTTCGCCTGCTTGACGCGGAAGCTGCCTCCCTTCTCCTATTCAGGGCAGCTGTCTGTTTTTCTAATTCTCTTCCAACACGGGCGAGTCTGTATTGGTATGCTTGCAATTCTTCCGCCGTAGCAGTTGTGGTCATTGGTTCTGTACCATCCATGGCTCTTGCGGCTCTGTCCCACGCTTCTTGTGGGAGTTGAACCCTTAGACGCGGTGTAGGCCCGACATATTTGGTGCCCAAACCTCGCCTGAGATCAGCGGGATCGACATATGGGTTTCCCACATCGTCGAAAGCCTCTGATGTCTCCGGCTCTGCTCGGCTTGTATCTCCAATTGCATAAATTTGATGGTATTTTGAACTTTGATATTTGTCCGGATTGGTGACGCCCTCATATAGATCGGCGAAGACCTCCCCAACAGCAATGGATCTGTCGATGAAGCTGAAACTATCGATACTGTCTGAGTCGCTGCTTATATCAGAGTCCGCAGACGACTCGAAGGACATGTTGCCAAAGATCTTGGCGAGTTTTTCGCTTGCCATAGTGTTGGTGAAGCGTGGCGGCGAAATCTCCTCGTCGCCTGACTCGATTGATGACGTTGAATCCGAAAAGTCGGGATCGACCGCTGATAATCCCGACGAGATCGGAACTTCGAGACGATACGATCCTTCCTTCTCAACACGGAAGTGGAACTTTCCGAACGTCATCTCCATGGGCTCCTCCAAATACGCATATGCATCCAAACGGGAGGGCGGGTGAGGAACAAAATCGACTAGATCAGTTTCGATCCGTTTACCTCTATCCATCGCGTTGCTTGCTACCGACGAAGTCGATGATCTTGAATGTGCCATCGAGATCAGCTCCTTGTCGCCTCTAATTCCCACGGATGGTGCCAATTGACAAGGGATTAACTTTTCAATGCCTACTATTGTAGACTAGGGTTTAGTTGGAAGTAGAGGGCAAGTAGAGCTCGAAGGTTTCAGCCGAAAAGTACTCGACGATTAAGAAACTAGGGTTCTGTTGACAATGGATTCGATCCCCTCTTTGTCCCTCGACTCCCCCTTATATAGGAGGCGGAGCCGAGGATACCGTGTTACACAAGATTACAGATTCCGGGAGACTCTCTGAGTTCAACCCGCAAAGTTACAAGTCTATATTTTCTAATACAACTCTAACTTTCCTTAACACTAACTGGGCCTCCGAACTTCATATTCTTTGACTCGTGGGCCTCCAGTAAACCCCGGGTACCATCTTTGGCAGGCCCATTGGGGATGCCTATGTCAACTACCACTGCTATAAAATTGTTACTATTCATAAACTGTTGCGAGCAAGTTTATTTCCAGGTGCAGCTGAATTGACAACTCAACTGTTAAAGCTTATAAATATTATTTGGCTCCCCTTGTGTCGAATCAATAAATTTGGGTTTTACTTCGATTTAAGACTGTTGTGATCCCCTATAATTGTGGGTCATCAAGATTATTTTCTAGCGCCGTTGCCGTGGAGCATAGCTTTATTTTTAAGCCCACTTGAAGGTGATATTGCTCGCTGCAATTTATTTATTATGGGGAAGGCTCGTAAATCAAAGTTGCCTATATTGCCATCCACTACAAGAAGAGGTACAACTCTGAACACCTTTGTTTCTCTTTATTCGCCATCTATTATGAGTAAGCTTCTTACTCCACCACATGCTACACATACTGCTACTTCTGATAAATCTAAAAATGCTCCTGATGATTTTGATGATGCTTCTACTGTGCTTGATAAGAGTGGTTCGTTAGGTTCTTTCCTAGATACTACAATTGCTAGAGCTAAACAAATTGAAAACACTGAAAATACTATTACACCTGTTAGTTCACCTGAGGCTAGAGGGGATCCTGGTGATGATCTTGAGGAAACTTATATTGAACTTGATGATGACTTCATTGAAGAATGTCATGCTACTAGATATGCAAGTGCTATGAAAAGTCTTCTTGCAAGATGAGCTGTTAGATATAAACTGTCTCCTGATGCTAAGTTTGCCACATCTCCCATAAAAATTAGAGATAAAGATTATGATTTCTCTCTGGATTTATCTTACATGTCTATTGTTGAGAAAGAACCCTTTTGTGATACTGAAAGTGAAAGCTCTATGAAACATATGAATGAACTATCTACCTTGAGCAATTTATTCTCTGATGATAGTAAGATACGCACTTATTTTGTCACTAAAATTTTCCCTTTCTCTTTGAAAGGTGCAGCTCAAATTTGGTATGATAATTTGTCTCCTGGATCTATTGATAGTCCAATTGGTTTGGTTAATGCTTTCTTTCAGAAATATTTCCCTGCTAGTGCTCAACATGCTGCTTTGCAGAAAATCATTGACTTTGTACAGGTAGAAGGAGAGAAATTGCCTGAATCTTGGGCAAGATTTTGTTCTTTAATTAGAACACTACCTAGACATTCACTAGCTAAAAATGAACTCCTTGATATATTCTATAATGGACTAACTATTGAATCTAGGACATACCTGGATAGTTGTGCTAGTTGTGTTCTTAGGAAAAGAACTCCTGCTGAAGCTGAGGAATTATTGGCCAAAATAAGCAAAAATTATGATGATTGGACTACACCTGAGCCAACACCAACACCGAAGAAAAGGGGAATGATTGAATTAAATGATGAAGTGATGAGGGAAGCCAATAAATCTCTTAAAGAGAAGCGTATTAAATCTAAAGATGTGAAGAATCTACCACCTATATAAGAATTATGTAAGCCAATCCCTCGTTCTTCCACTATTGAGCTACACTCTCTCCAACGTTTTGATAGTAGAGATATTCCCTACTTCAAACCTCCCAATCAATTCTTAGATGAATTTGATTATTATATTGTTAATTAAGCAAGATAATTTTAATAAGAGAGCGGAATATCATCTGATGGAAAATTCTATAGCTATCAATAATTTGCATGATATTGTGGAAAGAACCTCTAAAGATGTTAAAATGCTTGTTAAACATTTCCATATGGTTCAAATTCAAATTGATCAGCTCACTAAAGTGCAAAAGGATTTGCTAGTTAATGCTTCTAGGAAAAAACATGCTTATGAAATAAGTACTAGAAGTGGTGTTTCTACTAAGGATCCTTTATATCCTGAGGGACATCCAAAGAGAATTGAACAAGATTCTCAATGAGCTAATGATGGTATGACTAAATCTAAGAAAAACAAGAAGAAACATAAAACTGTTGTAGAATCCTCTGAACCTGCTAAAGATCCTAATATTTTATCTATCTCTGATGCTGAAACTGAAAATGGTAATGATAAAAATGATGCTTCCGATAAAGAAGAAATTAAAGAGGAACCTAAAAAGCATATTAAAAATACAAAGTACACCAAGGAATATTTCATTGCTAATAAACATGGTAGTGAGAGAGAACCTTGGGTGTAAAAACCAATGCCTTTTCCTGATAAGAAACACAAATCAAAGGAAGAAGAACACTATAACAAGTTCTGTGAATGGATGAAACCTTTGTTTTTTGCAAATTCCTTTGACTGATGCTATTAAATTGCCTCCTTATTCAATGTATATGAAAGATACTGTTTCTAATAAAAGGGAGATTAATAATGAGGAAATCTCCACTATGCTCGCTAATTATTCTTTTAATGCCAAGGTTCCAAAGAAGCTTGGAGATCCAGGTATACCCACTATTCCATGCTCCATCAAAAATAATTATGTTAGAACTGCTCTATGTGACTTGGGAGCGGGAGTTAGTATTATGCCTCTCTATAAGAGACTTGATCTAGAAAAATTAAGATCAACTGATATATCCTTGCAAATGGCTGATAAGTCTACTACTATTCATGTTTGTATATGTGAGGATGTTCCTATTCAAGTTGCTGATAATTTTATGATATTAACTGACTTTGTTGTGCTTGAAATGCCTGAAGATGATAATATGTCTATTATTCTTGGGAGACCTTTTCTTAACACTATAGGGGCTGTTATTGATTGCAACCAAGGGAAAGTAACTTTTAATGTTGATGACAAAGAGCACACGATTTATTTTCCCAAGAAGATTGATAGGAAATATGGTGTAAATTCAATTATTAACATTGAGACCATCCAAATTGGGAAATTTCATTTACCTATGTCAATGCCAAAGAAAAAAAATGATATTGTCATGATTGGGACTATGCCTATCGAGATTGAGGTAACATAATCATTTAGTGAAATGCAAAGTTTTGATTCATATAAAATTGTTTTGGTAACAAGACTTGATCAACCTTGTTAACAAAGTAATTTTGAATGAATGAAACTATGTTTTCACCTATGTACCATTGATTAATTTATATTAGAATGTCTTAGAGTTGCTGTAGATTCGGTTTTGAATTTGTTTTTCATCATTCCATAATTGTTTTCCTACGTTAGAATCATTATTCAAATTCTGAAAATTGCCCAAAAAAAGTTTCTCGAAAAATTCCAGAAAACCTCCGCAAAATTTGTATGCATGAAAAGGGGCAGAGAGGCACCTGGGGCACCCCAGGGGGACCCACCATCCGACCACACCATGTGGTGGCGCGGGGGACACCCTGGCCACGCCAAGGCTAGGTGTGGCCCCTGGCCCTCCACTTGCTCTCTCCTCTGCCATTCCACTCTCTCTCCCAAAAAAACACAACACCATTGCTCAAACCCATATTCTTGCTATTCTTGCTCGCGAATTTTCGATCTCCTTGCTCAGACCATATTTACTGCTGAAATTTGAAGCATTTGCTCTCCGGTATGTGACTCCTCCAATTATCCAAGTAGAATTTTGTTTAGTGGAGTATTTCTTGAGTATTTTGCTGCTGTAGGTGACATGTTAAGTGAGCTTGCATGCTTATATTATGCTTAGATATGTTGTTTTGATGCATGTTTAGTCCTCTTGGAAGTCTCTATAAGTGTTCTCCTTCATTTGTTTGTCTTAAAATCATTTTTTATGAGCTTTGTTAAAAATTTCGGGGATGGAAGCACATGTACACCAACTCATTCAACATGAATTGGAGGTGAATGAAGTCATGATGGTCCACCGGGAGGAAGGAGTTTTCTCTTCTCTTTATCCATGTGCTGAGTTCATGAGTGCTGCAGGGATTTTGCAGGATTTCCAGACTTTGATCTCCAATGCAGGATTCGAAAGTTTTGTTGATGGTGAACCATACCTATATGCAAAACTAACAATGTCTGTGGTGCAGGATTTTAGATGTAGTTGGAATTTTACTAACCCCATGGTCCACTACAAAATCTAGAATAAGGCTGTCAACTTGCCCTTTGATGATTTTTGTGCAGCCATTAGAGTGCCACAATAGGAATTGCGTGAAAGGATGAAGGAGCGACCCAAGCTGTTGCTAGACCTCTACAAAGAAATCTGCCAGGGAAGAAGCTTCTCAGATGAGAATGATAAAATCCGAAGTATTCAACTTCCATCTATTCGGTATTTTGCCTATTTCATTTCTAAGTGTGTTCTATCTACTAAGAATGCAAATACATTATCTTCTTATAATTTAGTTTTTCTAGCTGCTGCATTGAGACGAGATAGGACTTATAATTTGGGTGCTTTGATAGTTTCCCGTGTTACTACTAATCGTGAGAAAGGAGGAATTTGTGGAGGCCTCAGGGCATCTCCAACGGGGAGACCCAAATGCAAAAAAATCATCCGTTTGGGTCTTCCCGGACAAAACCTGCTCCCAACGGGGCAACCCAACTTAAAAACGGACAGGTGCAGCGTCCGGCCTGACCCAAAACTGGAGAAAAATTGGGAGACTTTTGGGGCGAGTCGGACAAACGCGGGCGTCCACTGTATCCGCCTATGTCCGCGTCCTGACCCATCTGACAGTGACACAAAATACAACCACATGCGCCCCCACCCTTCTCTCACCTCCGTTTGCCTTTTCCCATGGAAACCATCCTCGCTCCTCGCCGGAATCGATCTCGCCTAACCATGCTCCACCGCCACCCTCGCCTGAAGGCCCCCGCCGCCGCTGCCTCCTTTTTTTCAGCCCTATCGGAAGTCGCCGGAGTTGAAACGAGCGTCGCCGGCCTCGACGCCGCCGAGCAAGACGAAGACGGGGCGGAGCTCGCCGGGGCGCGACAGGGACAGAGCTCGCCATGCGTGCCTCGCTGGGGCGCGACAGGGGCAGAGCTCGCTGTGGCTGGCTGCAGCACCTCGGGCCGCTGCTGGCCACGCCACGACGCGAGCATGCGCCTCGACGCCGCCCCGTGCCGCGCCTCGGCGCCGCCCCGTCGCTGGCCTCGCCATGACGCGAGCGCCTCGACATCGCCCCGTCCGTGCCGCCCTGTGCCGCGCCTCGACGCCGCCCCGTCCATGCATCGCCACGACGCGAGCGCCTCGATGCCGCCCCGTCCGTGCCGCCGCCGTCCCAGGCCCACGCCATCTCGCGCCGCCCTGGCCTGCGCCTCGCCTCGAGCGCGCAGGGCCGCGCTGCGCCTGGACGCCGCGCCCGCGGGGGAGGTCAGGGAGCGGGGCATGGACTCGCCTGTGCCTGCGCACGCGACTCTCCGGCCTCGCCCGCCACGCCGTCCTGGCCGCGCCGCTGCACTCGCTCGTGGAGCAGGGGCTCGCCGTCGTCGGCCGCGCCACGCCCACGACTTTGCCGGCCTCGCCACGCCCACGCCCGCCCCGCGCCTGCACAGCGCCGGCCTCGCCCATCACTCACCTGCTCACCTACGCCGCCACCTCCCATCCCATCCCATCCCAGCATAGATCCTTCTACTCCTACCACCATCCGTGGGTTTCGATTTCGATCTCTCTAGTTTCTCGACTCTGCCTCCGTTTGTTCTAGTTTTGGGTTTGGGTCGTATGTAGCGTTGGGGATTAAAAATGTAGCCGGATGTGTGTGGGCATCCGGGTGACATCCGGGTGTCCGCGGGATGACCCAAACGGATATAATGCTACGTCTGTTTGGGTCATAGCGTTGGAGATGCCCTCATTGCCTCTCGTTTATTAGCCTTTCACGGTCTAGTTTCGCATGATTTAGACATTCAATTTTCATTAGAGAGACTTGATCTTAACTCCATGATACAACACAAATTTGTTTCTTTTCAAGCCAACATGGACAACCTACCGTATGAAATAACCTTTTACAAGAAATCAACAAGGAGAGTAGCTAAGTCCGATCGTTTAGTCAATTTGACTGCGCCTCTTTTGTTTAACCTTGATGTTAGGGGAGGATGGTAACTCATGGAGCATGAGATTGACTCATACATAGAGGAGGTCGGCCATCATGTAGAGGATGATGGAGGGGACGCCGAAGAGAATTTCGTCCAGCCCTCCAACACTACAGGGTTCCCATATCAGCAACCTGACTATGATTATGGGCCTTCTGCTTCTTCTTCCTCGCGAGGGCCAGGGTACGATCATGCTAGGGATGACCCACCATCATGGAGCTACTCCCACACTGGGATTGATCTCCACTTAGGCCAAAAGCCTAAGCTTGGGGGGAGGTATACCTACATCTCACTCATCTATACATCATATTTCGTTGAAACTTTGTATATCCATGTTTCGCTTTCTTTTATTCTTGTTTAGTTTATTTCTGAAATATATCTTTTATTGAATCTTGGAAGTTTTTACTACTCCGATAACCTCCCCTTAGCTTATTTATTTCATTTTTATACCAAGGATAGCCTCTAATAGGAAGGAGGTAAGAATTGGGGAAGTTGCTGCCAAAAACAGATTCTGTGCTGTCACACAAAAAAAATCCGTATTCCCAGCCAGAACGTAATCTTGAGCTGCCAATTTTCGAGAATATTCCCCAGGTTATTATCTAACTTTAATGAGTTTAGCACTTCTCTATTTGAGCAACAGAACATTTTTTTTAAAATAGATCTTTACCTATTGTTCTGTGTTGGCAGATTTCTGCCACTTGTTGCATTTGCGTATCTATGTTAGTTTTTCTTTCCTTTGTTGGTCTTGTTTTGTTTATACTTTCCAAAACACAAAAATACCAAAAGTATTTATTTTGTTTCTCTTCATTTGCTTCTTTATTTTGTTTCATTTTCTTGTTATGGTTTGCTATTCGAAAATCCAAAAAGATTTTGCTTTGTGTGTTAATTCAAAATCGAAAACCCAAAAAATATTTGTTGTTCTTCTTTGGTTTTGTAAAGTTGCTGCAGGGTTCAACGGTCTTCCGGGACTCCATTGGAGCTTGGCTATCATTTCATATTATTCAAGCCACACAAGTAAAGAGCAATAATGACGGTCATGACAATTCGAGTGGTGGTGAGATGCTGGTATGAACTCTATTTGTTTTTGTTTTCGTACATATACTCATTTATGTGGACATACTTAGTTTGTTTGTGTAAGGTGTATGCTACTTAATGATGCTTAGTAGTTTTTGCTCTCTGATGATTAGTTCCAATTTACTAATAGTAGGTAACATGTCATATAGATGTTTTCTTGCATTGCTCTATTCATATAACGGCATGACATTATAGTATCCTCCTCTGAATGTTTCATTTGAATTGACTTGCACATGCTCATGCATGCATAAATACTAAACAAAAGTCATTTAAGCCTTGATGATTTATCTTGCCTCAGAGATCTTGTATTACTTTTATGCTTCCGTTAATTTTGTCTCGTCGCAAGCATGATTATGACAGTTACTACTTTCTTGATTGTCGCTTCCCAATATATTGCTAGCCTTCACTTGTACTGAGTATGACCTCTACTCGTGCATCCAACCACCAAAAACCAAAATTCCAATTGTGTCCACCATACATACCTATATTGTATTTCACCGCCACTCCAAAGTGAATTGCTTGTGTGCTACCTTTAAATCTTCAAAATTACCACATGTTTTGTGTTTTGTTTTAGCTCATAAGGAAGTATTGAGTGATTTATTGTCCTTTCATGACTTCATACCGTGACTAGCATGCATAATGTGCTGGTCCATAATATTGCAAAAATAGCAAGGCAACCGGGTGCCCATCCCAAATAAAATATAAAATGAACAAATAAACCAACACTGCTACACACATTATGTACTGGAGAGATCCTAAATAATGGTGTGCATTGGAGAACTACATGGGAGCCGCTCTTGAGGTCACTATATGGAAGGATGATAAATAACTTAATGCCAGTCGTTGTCATAGACATGCATACCTCTCAAAATATATGTTTTCAACACTCATATTTGATGTCTACGTTCCCCCTCCTTTCCTGTAGACAGTGTTGGGCCTCCAAGAGCAGAGGTTTGTAGAACAGCAGCAAGTTTCCCTTAAGTGGATACCCAAGGTTTATCGAACTCAGGGAGGAAGAGGTCAAAGATATCCCTCTCATGCAACCCTGCAACCACAAAGCAAGAAGTCTCTTGTGTCCCCAACACACCAAATAGGTGCACTAGTTCGGCGAAGAGATAGTGAAATACAGGTGGTATAAATAAGTATGAGCAGATAGCAACGGTGCCGGAAAAGTGCTTGGCGTGTAGTTGATGGTGGTGGTATTGCAGCAGTAGTAACGCAGTAGAAACAAGTAGACAAGCAGTAGTAACTCAGCAGTAGTAACGCAGCGAGTAGTAAACAAGCGGTAGTAACTCAGCAGTATTTAGGAACAAGGCCTAGGGATTACACTTTCACTAGTGGACACTCTCAACATTGATCACATAACAGAATAGATAAATGCATACTCTACACTTTTGTTGGATGATGAACACATTGCGTAGGATTACACGAACCCTCAATGCCGGAGTTAACAAGCTCCACAATAATGCTCATGTTTAAGTAACCTTTAGTGTAAGATAGATCAACGGACTAAACCAAGTACTAGCATAGCATGCACACCTGTCACCTTCATGCATATGTAGGAGGAATAGATCACATCAATATTATCATAGCAATAGTTAACTTCATAATCTACAAGAGATCATAATCATAGCATAAACCAAGTACTAACACGGTGCACGCACCGTCACCTTTGCACACATGCAGGAGGAATAAAACTACTTTAATAACACATCACTAGAGTAGCACATAGATAAATTGTGATACAAAACATGTTGCAATCTTAAAGAGATATAAATAAGCACCTCACTATGCCATTCAACAGTGAATAAGTATTCTGTGAAATCTAGCCTAAGAGACCCACACGGTGCACACACTCGTCACCTTTACACACGTGGGACGAGGAGTCTCCGGAGATCACATAAGTAAAACTCACTTGACTAGCATAATGACATCTAGATTACAAGCATCATCATATGAATCTCAATCATGTAAGGCAGCTCATGAGATTATTGTATTGACACACATAGGAGAGAGATGAACCACATAGCTACCGGTACAGCCCCGAGCCTCGATGGAGAACTACTCCCTCCTCATGGGAGCAGCAGCGGTGATGAAGATGGCGGTGGAGATGGCAGCGGTGTCGATGGAGAAGCCTTCCGGGGCACTTCCCCGCTCCGGCAGCGTGCCGGAACGAGATCCCGTCCCCGGATCTTGGCTTCGCGATGGCGGCGGCTCCGGCGGGTTTACGTGGGTTTCGTCAATTGGTATCGGGTTTTCTGATCCGGGGGCTTTATATAGGCGAAGAGGCGGCGCAGGAGGGCTGACAGGGGGCCACACCATAGGGCGGCGCGGCCCCCCTCCGGCCGCGCCGGCCTAGGGTTTGGTGGCCCCGTGGCCCCCTCCGGTCCTTCCCGGGTGTTCCGGATGCTTCCGATGAAAATAGGAACTTTGGCGTTGATTTCGTCCGATTCCGAGAATATTTCGTTACTAGGATTTCTGAAACCAAAAACAGCGAGAAAACGAGAACCGGCACTTCGGCATCTTGTTAATAGGTTAGTTCCGTAAAATGCACGAATATGACATAAAGTGTGCATATAACATGTAGATAACATCAATAATGTGGCATGGAACACAAGAAATTATCGATACGTTGGAGACGTATCAGCATCCCCAAGCTTAGTTCTCGCTCGTCCCGAGCAGTAAAACGATAACAAAGATAATTTCGGAGTGACATGCCATCATAAACTTGATCATACTATTTGTAAAGCATATGTAGTGAATGCAGCGATCAAAACAATGTGTATGACATGAGTAAACAAGTGAATCATAAAGCAAAGACTTTTCATGAATAGCACTTCAAGACAAGCATCAATAAGTCTTGCATAAGAGTTAACTCATAAAGCAATAATTCAAAGTAAAGGTATTGAAGCAACACAAAAGAAGATTAAGTTTCAGCGGTTGCTTTCAACTTGTAACATGTATATCTCATGGATAGTTGTCAATGCAAAGCAATATAACAAATGCAATATGCAAATATGTAAGAATCAATGCACAAGTTCACACAAGTGTTTGCTTCTTGAGGTGGAGAGAAATAGGTGAACCGACTCAACAATAAAAGTAAAAGAATGGTCCTTCAAAGAGGAAAGCATCGATTGCTATATTTGTGCTAGAGCTTTGATTTTGAAAACATAAAGAGAGCATAAAAGTAAAGTTTTGAGAGGTGTTTGTTGTTGTCAACGAATGGTAGCGGGTACTCTAACCCCTTGCCGGACAAACCTTCAAAGAGCGGCTCCCATTTTATTTTATTTTTGGATGGCACTCCTTCCAACCTTTCTTTCACAAACCATGGCTAACCGAATCCTCGGGTGCCCGCCAACAATCTCATACCATGAAGGAGTACCTTTTTATTTTAGTTTTATTATGATGACACTCCTCCCAACCTTTGCTTACACAAGCCATGGCTAACCGAATCCTTCGGGTGCCGTCCAACAATCACATACCATGGAGGAGTGTCTATTTTTAGTTTGTTAATTTGGGACTCGGGAATCCCATTGCCAGCTCTTTTTGCAAAATTATTGGATAAGCGGATGAAGCCACTAGTCCATTGGTGAAAGTTGCCCAACAAGATTGAAAGATAAACACCACATACTTCCTCATGAGCTATAAAACATTGACACAAATAAGAGGTAATAAATTTTGAATTGTTTAAAGGTAGCACTCAAGCAATTTACTTTGGAATGGCGGGAAATACCATGTAGTAGGTAGGTATGGTGGACACAAATGGCATAGTGTTGGCTCAAGTATTTGGATGCATGAGAAGTATTCCCTCTCGATACAAGGTTTAGGCTAGCAAGGTTGTTTGAGGCAAACACAAGGATGAACTAGTACAGCAAAACTCACATAAAAGACATATTGAAAGCATTATAAGACTCTACACCGTCTTCCTTGTTGTTCAAACTCAATACTAGAAATTATCTAGACCTTAGAGAAACCAAATATGCAAACCAAATTTTAGCATGCTCTATGTATTCTTCACTAATAGGTGCAAAGTATATGATGCAAGAGCTTAAACATGAGCACAACAATTGCCAAGTATCACATTACCCAAAACATTTATAGCAATTACTACATGTATCATTTTCCAATTCCAACCATATAACAATTTAACGAAGAGGAAACTTCGCCATGAATATTATGAGCTAAGAACACGTGTGTTCATTCGAACCAGCGGAGCGTGTCTCTCTCCCACACAAGCATGATGTAATCCAATTTATTCAAACACAAACAAAAACAAAAGCAAACAAACAGACGCTCCAAGAAAAAGCACATAAGATGTGATGGAATAAAAATATAGTTTCAGGGGAGGAACCCGATAATGTTGTCGATGAAGAAGGGGATGCCTTGGGCATCCCCAAGCTTAGACGCTTGAGTCTTCTTGATATATGCAGGGGTGAACCACCGGGTGCATCCCCAAGCTTAGAGCTTTCACTCTCCTTGATCATAGTATATCATCCTCCTCTCTTGATCCTTGAAAACTTCCTTCACACCAAACTCGAAACAACTCATTAGAGGGTTAGTGCATAATAAAAATTCACATGTTCAGAGGTGACACAATCATTCTTAACACTTCTGGACATTGCATAAAGCTACTGGACATCAATGGATCAAAGAAATTCATCCAACATAGCAAAAGAGGCAATGTGAAATAAAAGGCAGAATCTGTCAAAACAGAACAGTCCGTAAAGATGGATTTTATTAGGCCACCAGACCTGCTCAAACGAAAATGCTCAAATTTAATGAAAGTTGCGTACATATCTGAGGATCATGCTCGTAAATTGGCATAATTTTCTGAGCTTCCTGCAGGGCAGTGGGCTCAGATTCGTGACAGCAAAGAAATCTGGAACTGCGCAGTAATCCAAATCTAGTACTTACTTTTCTATCAACGGCTTAACTTGGCACAACAAAACTCAAAACTAAGATAAGGAGAGGTTGCTACAGTAGTAAACAACTTCCAAGACACAAATATAAAACAAAGTACTGTAGCAAAATAACACATGGGTTATCTCCCAAGAAGTTCTTTCTTTTTTGCCATTAAGATGGGCTCAGCAGTTTTAATGATGCACTCGCAAGAAATAGTATTTGAAGCAAAAGAGAGCATCAAGAGGCAAATTCAAAACACATTTAAGTCTAACATGCTTCCTATGCATAGGAATCTTGTAAATAAACAAGTTCATGAGGAGCAAAGTAACAAGCATAGGAAGATAAAACAAGTGTAGCTTGAAAAATTTCAGCACATAGAGAGGTGTTTTAGTAACATGAAAATTTTTGCAACCATATTTTCCTCTCTCATAATAACTTTCAGTAGCATCATGAGCAAACTCAACAATATAACTATCACATAAAGCATTTTTATCATGAGTCTCATGCATAAAATTATTACTCTCCACATAAGCATAATCAATTTTATTAGTTGTAGTGGGAGCAAATTCAACAAAGTAGCTATCATTATTATTCTCATCAAGTGTAGGAGGCATAGTATAATCACAACAAAATTTACTCTCCATAGTAGGTGGCACCAAAAGACCACTATCATTATAATCATCATAAATAGGAGGTAAAGAATCATCAAAGTAAATTTTCTCCTCAATGCTTGGGGGACTAAAAAGATCATGAAAACCAGACTTCCCCAAGCTTAGAACTTTCTATATTATTGTCAACAATGGTGTTCAAAGCGTTCATACTAATATTACTACCAGCATGCAAAGAAGATTTCATAGGTTTTTTAATTTTCGCATCCAACAATCCATGTTTTAAATCAGGAAATAGAATAAGAAGCTCACTCTTGTACATTATGCCAAACTAGTGTAAACAAGAAACAAAAAGTTGCAATTGCAGGATCTAAAGGAAATAGCTTCGAGCACACACACGACGGCGCCGGAAAAATACTTTACCTGGGACCGTAGTATGAGAGCCTTTTACCTTTCCTCCCCGACAACGGCGCCGGAAAAGTGCTTGATGTCTACGTTCCCCCTCCTTTCCCGTAGACAGTGTTGGGCCTCCAAGAGCGAGAGGTTTGTAGAACAGCAGCAAGTTTCCCTTAAGTGGATACCCAAGGTTTATCGAACTCGGGGAGGAAGAGGTCAAAGATATCCCTCTCATGCAACCCCGCAACCACAAAGCAAGAAGTCTCTTGTGTCCCCAACACACCAAATAGGTGCACTAGTTCGGCGAAGAGATAGTGAAATACAGGTGGTATAAATAAGTATGAGCAGTAGCAACGGTGCCGAGAAAAGTGCTTGGCGTGTAGTTGATGGTGGTGGTATTGCAGCAGTAGTAACGCAGATAAAACGAGTAGACAAGCGAGTAGTAACTCAGCAGTAGTAACGCTGCAGTAGTAAACAAGCGAGTAGTAACTCAGCAGTATTTAGGAACAAGGCCTAGGGATTACACTTTCACTAGTGGACACTCTCAACATTGATCACATAACAGAATAGATAAATGCATACTCTACACTTTTGTTGGATGATGAACACATTGCGTAGGATTACACGAACCCTCAATGCCGGAGTTAACAAGCTCCACAATAATGCTCATGTTTAAGTAACCTTTAGTGTAAGATAGATCAACGAGACTAAACCAAGTACTAGCATAGCATGCACACTTGTCACCTTCATGCATATGTAGGAGGAATAGATCACATCAATATTATCATAGCAATAGTTAACTTCATAATCTACAAGAGATCATAATCATAGCATAAACCAAGTACTAACACGGTGCACGCACTCGTCACCTTTGCACACATGCAGGGAGGAATAAAACTACTTTAATAACACATCACTAGAGTAGCACATAGATAAATTGTGATACAAAACATGTTGCAATCTTAAAGAGATATAAATAAGCACCTCACTATGCCATTCAACGGTGAATAAGTATTCTGTGAAATCTAGCCTAAGAGACCCACACGGTGCACACACTGTCACCTTTACACACGTGGGACGAGGAGTCTCCGGAGATCACATAAGTAAAACTCACTTGACTAGCATAATGACATCTAGATTACAAGCATCATCATATGAATCTCAATCATGTAAGGCAGCTCATGAGATTATTGTATTGACACACATAGGAGAGAGATGAACCACATAGCTACCGGTACAACCCCGAGCCTCGATGGAGAACTACTCCCTCCTCATGGGAGCAGCAGCGGTGATGAAGATGGCGGTGGAGATGGCAGCGGTGTCGATGGAGAAGCCTTCCGGGGCACTTCCCCGCTCCGGCAGCGTGCCGGAACAGAGATCCTGTCCCCCGGATCTTGGCTTCGCGATGGCGGCGGCTCCGGCAGGTTTCGTGGGTTTCGTCAATTGGTATCGGGTTTTCGATCCAGGGGCTTTATATAGGCGAAGAGGCGGCGCAGGAGGGCTGACAGGGGGGCCACACCATAGGGCGGCGCGGCCCCCCCCTTGGCCGCGCCGGCCTAGGGTTTGGTGGCCCCGTGGCCCCCTCCGGTCCTTCCCGGGTGTTCTCGGATGCTTCCGATGAAAATAGGAACTTTGGCGTTGATTTCGTCCGATTCCGAGAATATTTCGTTACTAGGATTTCTGAAACCAAAAACAGCAGAAAACGAGAACCGGCACTTCGGCATCTTGTTAATAGGTTAGTTCCAGAAAATGCACGAATATGACATAAAGTGTGCATATAACATGTAGATAACATCAATAATGTGGCATGGAACACAAGAAATTATCGATACGTTGGAGACGTATCAATATTGCATTTGAAATGAAAAGCTCTAGAACATGAGTAATCTTGCTTCCCTCTGCGTAGGGCCAATATTTTACTTTTTATGTTGAGTCACCATCCTTTCTTTCAGCACCTTCTCGAAAGCATAGCTGTCATTCTTAGTGTAATGTGCTTGTCCCGGAATAAGATTAATTGTGGTATAACTGTGATGCTTGAATCTTTCGATATTTTTACTTCTAGTCTTCTCTTGAACTTCAGAGGTGCCTTGACATTTATGTTTTGCTCCACAAATAAGGGAAAGCGAGATACCACTTTGGCATATCATATTATGAGCATTGCAATCCTACAGATACTTATATTTCATGTTACTTATTATTGTGTTGGTATCTTTTCATAGCTTGCATAACTATTGAGTATCCTTAGTTGCATATTTCTATTATGAATTGCCTAAGTACTTGATCATATAGTGAGAATATATACATCATATGAAGCAAATAGGTTCATGAAAGTTCTCTTATTGCACTCAGTTGTCACTGACTTGCTTGAGGACAAGCAATAAGCTAAGCTTGGGGGAGTTGATACGTCCAAAACGTATCTACTTTCCCGAACACTTTTGCTGTTGTTTGCCCTCTAATTTGTGTGTTTTGGATTCAACTAACACGGACTAGCGTTGTTTTCAGCAGAATTGCTCTGGTGTCTTGTTTTTGTGCAGAAATCCAACTTTCAGGAAAATTCCCGGAAAATATAGAAAAATCCATATTTCACCCGAAGATTCACGGAGCCAGAAGACGAGACGGAGGAGGGCCACGAGGGGCCCACACCTGCCCTAGGCGCAGGCCAGGCTTGGCCACGCCTAGGGGTGGTCTGGCCGCCTCCGCCACCCCCTCGACCTCTCCTCCCGACTATATTAAGCCTCTGATCCTAAAAACAGAGGGGGGTTCGAAATTTTTCCAAAAGGAGTTCCGCTACTCCGCCACCACCAGAAACCCCAATTCGGGAACCAGAAACTCCGTTCTGGCACCCTGCTGGGACATGGAATTAGAGGAGATAATCGCCATCACCGATGCCTCTGCATCAACCATCCATGATTCCCCCATCCATGTGTGAGTAATTCCCCGCTATAGGCTGTAGCGGGTGGTGGGATTGGATGAGATTCTTCATGTAACAGCTATAAGATTGTTATGGGCATAGTGCCTAGTGTCTGTTGTTAGTATTTTTGACATTGTTGCAAGTTGTTATGCTTAATGCTTGTCACATTGGGCTCGAGTGCCATGATCTCAGATCTGAATATGTTATTGATTCATGAGGATAATTATTGTTTTTATCATACCTACAAGTTTTATACACATATCGTTGTCCGGAACCCGAGGCCCCAAAGTGTCAATAATTGGGACAACCGGAGGGGATGGCTATGATGTGAGAATCACGTGTGTTCATGGAGTGTTAATGCTTTGCTCCGGTACTCTATTAAAAGGAGTACCTTAATTACCAATAGATTCCCTTGAGGCCCCGCTGCAAACGGGCTGGTAGGACAAAAGATGTCGTGCAAGTTTCTCCTTGCGAGCACACACGACTAAATAGGAACACACGCCTATGGTTATTTTATACTAGGATGCTTTTATCATTATTACTTTCAATGCCCACGTCTTGCTTATTATATGTACTATCATATTAATGCAGCGCCCATTCATCCATCCATGTGCCTACAGTATTTTAATCCTGCTGTTTACTGCAATCATCGCTACTGTTGTTTTTATTTCACTACTGTTGTTACTTCACTACTACCACTGCTATAAATCTGTTACTACTGATATACTGTTGCGAGCAAGTTTATTTCCAGGTGCATCTGAATTCACAACTCAATTGTTAAAGCTTATAAATATTCTTTGGCTCCCCTTGTGTCGAATCAATAAATTTGGGTTTTGCTTCCCTCGAAGACTGTTGCGATCCCTATACTTGTGGGTCATCAATAGTCTTCTCCAAAAAGAATGTGAAGTCTTCATCCATATGCAATTCTCTTAGAATGCTCAGGTCTTGCCACCTCGTGGTGTACACATGCAAAGCATCCGCCTTATAGATCATGTCATCTTCTCTTTGTTGCTCATCATCCAAGTTGATGGCAACCTTGGAACTTCTCCTTGATCTTAACCCAATGAATAGTCATTTTCCTTTATCCTTGAGATTAAGACCTTGCAGCAATCCAATCAAAAACCACTAAATAATTAGATGTAGCAAGCTATATATACTCAAAAATACTCATAGAGACTCTACCAAGCAAAACTACAAGTTATTTCAACCTTAAATTTGCAAATCTAGGGATTTCTCAAGCATAATATGTGACACAAGGAACAGCGTCCCCCTGAAAATATAAAGTATGATATTAAAAATAAATTGGATGGGTGAAGGAGTCACATACCGAAGAGTAATTTCTCCAAAGGAATTTGCAAATGACTGCCCAAATTTAGAGATAAAAAATGGAGCAGCAACGGGGCAGAGGAAAATTTTTGAGTGCTACCTGATGGCGTGTAAAGCACACGTCCGTTGGGAACCCCAAGAGGAAGGTGTGATGCGTACAGCAGCAAGTTTTCCCTCAGAAAGAAACCAAGGTTTATCGAACTAGGAGGAGCCAAGAAGCACGTTGAAGGTTGATGGCAGCGGTATGTAGTGCGGCGCAACACCAGGGATTCCGGCGCCAACGTGGAACCTGCACAACACAACCAAAGTACTTTGCCCCAACGAAATAGTGAGGTTGTCAATCTCACCGGCTTGCTGTAACAAAGGATTAGATGTATAGTGTGGATGATGATTGTTTGCGAGAAAACAGTAGAACAAGTATTGCGAGTAGATTGTATTCAATGTAAAAGAATGGACCGGGGTCCACAGTTCACTAGAGGTGTCTCTCCCATAAGATAAATAGCATGTTGGGTGAACAAATTACAGTCGGGCAATTGACAAATAGAGAGGGCATGACCATGCACATACATGATATAATGAGTATTGTGAGATTTAATTGGGCATTACGACAAAGTACATAGACCGCTATCCAGCATGCATCTATGCCTAAAAAGTCCACCTTCAGGTTATCATCCGAACCCCTTCCAGTATTAAGTTTCAAGCAACAGACAATTGCATTAAGTATGGTGCGTAATGTAATCAATAACTACATCCTCCGACATAGCATCAATGTTTTATCCCTAGTGGCAACAACACATCCACAACCTTAGAACTTTCTCGTCACCGTCCTGCATTTAATGGAGGCATGAACCCACTATCGAGCATAAGTACTCCCTCTTGGAGTTAAGAGTCAAAACTTGGCCAGAGCCTCTACTAATAACGGAGAGCATGCAAGATCATAAACAACACATAGGTAATAGATTGATAGTCAACATAACATAGTATTCTCTATCCATCGGATCCCGACAAACACAACATATAGCATTACAGATAGATGATCTTGATCATGTTAGGCAGCTCACAAGATCCGACAATGAAGCACATGAGGAGAAGACGACCATCTAGCTACTGCTATGGACCCATAGTCCAGGGGTGAACTACTCACTCATCACTCCGGAGGCGACCATGGCGGTGAAGATCCTCCGGGAGATGATTCCCCTCTCCGGCAGGGTGCCGGAGGCGATCTCCTGAATCCCCCGAGATGGGATTGGCGGCGGCGGCGTCTCTGGAAGGTTTTCCGTATCGTGGCTCTCGGTACTGGGGGTTTCGCGACGAAGACTGGGCATCACGAGGGGCCCACACAACAGGCCGGCGCGGCCAGGGCTTGGGCCGCGCCGCCCTGGTGTGTCGCCACCTCGTGGCCCCACTTCGACTCTCCCTTGGACTTCTGGAAGCTTCGTGGCAAAATAGGACCCTGGGCGTTGATTTCGTCCAATTCCGAGAATATTTCCTTACTAGGATTTCGAAACCAAAAACAGCGAGAAAACGAGAATCGGCTCTTCGGCATCTCGTTAATAGGTTAGTGCCGGAAAATGCATAAATATGACATATAATGTGTATAAAACATGTAGATATCATCAATAATGTGGCATGGAACATAAGAAATTATCGATACGTCGGAGACGTATCAGCATCCCCAAGCTTAGTTCATGCTCGTCCCGAGCAGGTGAACGATAACAAAGATAATTTCTGAGTGACATGCCATCATAACCTTGATCATACTATTGTAAGCATATGTAATGAATGCAGCGATCAAAACAACGGTAATGACATGAGTAAACAAATGAATCATAAAGCAAAGACTTTTCATGAATAGTACTTCAAGACAAGCATCAATAAGTCTTGCATAAGAGTTAACTCATAAAGCAATAAATCAAAGTAAAGGTATTGAAGCAACACAAAGGAAGATTAAGTTTCAGCGGTTGCTTTCAACTTATAACATGTATATCTCATGGATATTGTCAATGTAAAGTAATATAACAAGTGAAATATGCAAGTATGTAGGAATCAATGCACAGTTCACACTGCTTCTTGAGGTAGAGAGAAATAGGTGAACTGACTCAACATAAAAGTAAAAGAAAGGCCCTTCGCAGAGGGAAGCATTGATTGCTATATTTGTGCTAGAGCTTTGGTTTTGAAAACAAGAAACAATTTTGTCAACGGTAGTAATAAAGCATATGTATCATGTAAATTATATCTTACAAGTTGCAAGCCTCATGCATAGTATACTAATAGTGCCCGCACCTTGTCCTAATTAGCTTGGATTACCGGGATTATCGCAATACACATGTTTTAACCAAGTGTCACAAAGGGTACCTCTATGCCGCCTGTACAAAGGTCTAAGGAGAAAGTTCGCATTGGATTTCTCGCTTTTGATTATTCTCAACTTAGACATCCATACCGGGACAACATAGACAACAGATAATGGACCCCTCTTTAATGCATAAGCATGTAGCAACAATTAATGTTCTCATATGAGATTGAGGATATATGTCCAAAACTGAAACTTCCACCATGATTCATGGCTTTAGTTAGCGGCCCAATGTTCTTCTCTAACAATATGCATGCTCTAACCAATAAATGAGTGGTAAATCTCCCTTACTTCGGACAAGACGGACATGCATAGCAACTCACATGATATTCAACAAAGAGTAGTTGATGGCGTCCCCAGGAACATGGTTATCGCACAACAAGCAACTTAATAAGAGATAAAGTGCATAAGTACATATTCAATACCACAATAGTTTTTAAGCTATTTGTCCCATGAGCTATATATTGCAAAGGTAAAGAATGGAAATTTTAAAGGTAGCACTCAAGCAATTTACTTTGGAATGGCGGAGAAATACCATGTAGTAGGTAGGTATGGTGGACACAAATGGCATAGTGGTTGGCTCAAGGATTTTGGATGCATGAGAAGTATTCGCTCTCGATACAAGGTTTAGGCTAGCAAGGTTATTTGAAACAAACACAAGGATGAACCGGTGCAGCAAAACTCACATAAAAGACATATTGTAAACATTATAAGACTCTACACCGTCTTCCTTGTTGTTCAAACTCAATACTAGAAATTATCTAGACTTTAGAGAGACCAAATATGCAAACCAAATTTTAGCAAGCTCTTTGTATTTCTTCATTGATGGGTGCAAAGTATATGATGCAAGAGCTTAAACATGAGCACAACAATTGCCAAGTATCAAATTATTCAAGACATTTTAGAATTACTACATGTAGCATTTCCCGATTCCAACCATATAACAATTTAACGAAGAAGATTCAACCTTCGCCATGAATACTATGAGTAAAGCCTAAGGACATATTTGTCCATATTCAACAGCGGAGCGTGTCTCTCTCCCACACAATGAATGCTAGGATCCATTTTATTCAAACAAAAACAAAAACAAAAACAAACCGACGCTCCAAGCAAAGCACATAAGATGTGATGGAATAAAAATATAGTTTCAGGGGAGGAACCCGATAATGTTGTCGATGAAGAAGGGGATGCCTTGGGCATCCCCAAGCTTAGACGCTTGAGTCTTCTTAGAATATGCAGGGGTGAACCACCGGGGCATCCCCAAGCTTAGAGATTTCACTCTCCTTGATCATATTGTATCATCTCCCTCTCTTGATCCTTGAAAACTTCCTCCACACCAAACTCGAAACAACTCATTAGAGGGTTAGTGCATAATAAAAATTCACATGTTCAGAGGTGACACAATCATTCTTAACACTTCTGGAGATTGCACAAAGCTACTGGACATTAATGGAACAAAGAAATTCATCCACCATAGCAAAAGAGGCAATGCGAAATAAAAGGCAGAATCTGTCAAAACAGAACAGTCCGTAAAGATGGATTTTATTGAGGCACCAGACTTGCTCAAATGAAAATGCTCAAATTTAATGGAAGTTGCGTACATATCTGAGGATCACGCACGTAAATTGGCATATTTTTCTGAGCTACCTACAGAGAGGCAGGTCGAAATTCGTGACAGCAAGGAAATCTGTTTCTGCGCAGTAATCCAAATCTAGTATGAACCATACTATCAACGACTTTACTTGGCACAACAATGCACAAAACTAAGATAAGGAGAGGTTGCTACAGTAGTAAACAACTTTCAAGACTCAAATATAAAATAAAAATACTGTAGTAAAAACATGGGTTGTCTCCCATAAGCGCTTTTTTTAACGCCTTTCGGCTAGGCGCGAAAGTGTATATCAAGTGTTATCAAGAGACGAAGCATCAACATCATAACTTGTTCTAATAATAGAATCAAAAGGTAACTTCATTCTCTTTCTAGGGAAGTGTTCCATACCTTTCTTGAGAGGAAATTGATATTTAATATTACCTTCCTTCATATCAATGATAGCTCCAACAGTTCGAAGAAAAGGTCTTCCCAATATAATGGGACAAGATGCATTGCATTCAATATCCAAGACAACAAAATCAACGGTGACAGGGTTATTGTTAACGGTAATGCAAACATTATCAACTCTCCCCAAAGGTTTCTTTATAGCATTATCAACAAGATTAACATCCAAATAACAATTTTTCAATGGTGGCAAGTCAAGCATATCATAAATTTTCTTAGGCATAACGGAAATACTTGCACCAAGATCACATAAAGCATTACAATCAAAGTCATTGACCTTCATCTTAATGATGGGCTCCCAACCATCCTCTAGCTTCCTAGGAGTAGAAGCTTCAAGTTTTAGTTTCTCTTCTCTAGCTTTTATGAGAGCATTTGTAATATGTTTTGTGAAAGCCAAGTTTATAGCACTAGCATTAGGACTCTTAGCAAGTTTTTGTAAGAACTTTATAACTTCAGAGATGTGGCAATCATCAAAATCCAAACCATTATAATCTAAAGCAATGGGATCATCATCCCCAATGTTGGAAAAAATTTCAGCAGCTTTATCACAGAGCGGTTTCATAGCTTTTAACAGTTCCCGGCAGTTTTGCAGGCTTTGCATTAGAAGTGGAAACATAGCCAACACCAATTATTTTACCATTGATAGTAGGAGGTGCAGCAACATGTGGAGCATTAGCATTGCTAGTGGTGGTAATAGTCCAAACTTTAGCTACATTTTTCTCTTTAGCTAGTTTTTCATTTTCTTCTCTTTCCCACCTAGCATGCAATTCGGCCATCAATCTTATATTCTCATTAATTCTAACTTGGATGGCATTTGCTGTAGTAACAATTTTATTTTCAATATCCTTATTAGGCATAACTTTCGATTTCAAAAGATCAACATCAGAGGCAAGACTATCAACCTTAGAAGCGAGAATATCAATTTTATTGAGCTTTTCCTCAACAGATTTATTAAAAGCAGTTTGTGTACTAATAAATTCTTTAAGCATAGATTCAAGTCCAGGGGGTGTGTTCCTATTATTGTTGTAAGAATTTCCATAAGAATTACCATAACCGTTACCATTATTATAAGGATATGGCCTATAGTTATTACTAGAATTGTTCCGATAAGCATTGTTGTTGAAATTATTATTTTTAATGAAATTTACATCAACATGTTCTTCTTGAGCAACCAATGAAGCTAATGGAACATTATTAGGATCAACATTAGTCCTATCATTCACAAGCATAGACATAATAGCATCAATCTTATCACTCAAGGAAGAGGATTCTTCGACAGAATTTACCTTCTTACCTTGTGGAGCTCTTTCCGTGTGCCATTCAGAGTAATTAATCATCATATTATCAAGAAGCTTTGTTGCTTCACCAAGAGTGATGGACATAAAGGTACCTCCAGCAGCTGAATCCAATAGGTTCCGCGAAGAAAAGTTCAATCCTGCATAAAAGGTTTGGATGATCATCCAAGTAGTCAGTCCATGGGCTGGGCAATTTTTAACCAAAGATTTCATTCTTTCCCAAGCTTGTGCAACATGCTCAGTATCCAATTGTTTAAAATTCATTATGCTACTCCTCAAAGATATAATTTTAGCAGGGGGATAATATCTACCAATAAAAGCATCCTTGCATTTAGTCCATGAATCAATACTATTCTTAGGCAGAGATAGCAACCAATCTTTAGCTCTTCCTCTTAATGAGAAAGGAAACAATTTTAATTTTATAATGTCACCATCTACATCCTTATACTTTTGCATTTCACACAATTCAACAAAATTATTGAGATGGGCAGCAGCATCATCGTAACTAACACTGTGAAAATTGCTCTCGCATAACAAGATTCAATAAAGCAGGTTTAATTTCAAAGAATTCTGCTGTAGTAGCAGGTGGAGCAATAGGTGTGCATAAGAAATCACTATTATTTGTGGTTGTGAAGTCACACAACTTAGTATTTTCAGGAGTAGCCATTTTAGCAGTAGTAAATAAAGCAAACTAAATAAAGTAAATGCAAGTAACTAATTTTTTTGTTTTTTTGATATAGAGTGCAAGACAGTAAATAAAGTAAAGCTAGCAACTAATTTTTTTGTGTTTTGATATAATGCAGCAAACAAGAAAGTAAATAAAATAAAGCAAGACAAAAACAAAGTAAAGAGATTGGATTGTGGAGACTCCCCTTGCAGCGTGTCTTGATCTCCCCGGCAACGGCGCCAGAAAAAATGTTGTTGACGTGGGAGTTGAAAATCTTTGTGGTGTAACTTTTCTTCGTTCCCCGGCAACGGCGCCAGAAAAAATGCTTGATGGCGTGTAAAGCACACATCCGTTGGGAACCCCAAGAGGAAGGTGTGATGCGTACAGCAGCAAGTTTTCCCTCAGAAAGAAACCAAGGTTTATCGAACCAGGAGGAGCCAAGAAGCACGTTGAAGGTTGATGGCAGCGGGATGTAGTGCGGCGCAACACCAGGGATTCCGGCGCCAACGTGGAACCCGCACAACACAACCAAAGTACTTTGCCCCAACGAAACGAGTGAGGTTGTCATTCTCACCGGCTTGCCGTAACAAAGGATTAGATGTATAGTGTGGATGATGATTGTTTGCAGAAAACAGTAGAACAAGTATTGCAATGAGATTGTATTCAATGTAAAAGAATGGACCGGGGTCCACAGTTCACTAGAGGTGTCTCTCCCATAAGATAAATAGCATGTTGGGTGAACAAATTACGATCGGGCAATTGACAAATAGAGAGGGCATGACCATGCACATACATGATATAATGAGTATTGTGAGATTTAATTGGGCATTACGACAAAGTACATAGACCGCTATCCAAGCATGCATCTATGCCTAAAAAGTCCACCTTCGAGGTTATCATCCGAACCCCTTCCAAGTATTAAGTTGCAAGCAACGGACAATTGCATTAAGTATGGTGCGTAATGTAATCAATAACTACATCCTCGGACATAGCATCAATGTTTTATCCCTAGTGGCAACAAGCACATCCACAACCTTAGAACTTTCCGTCACTCGTCCCGCATTTAATGGAGGCATGAACCCACTATCGAGCATAAGTACTCCCTCTTGGAGTTAAGAGTAAAAACTTGGCCAGATCCTCTACTAATAAAGGAGAGCATGCAAGATCATAAACAACACATAGGTAATAGATTGATAATCAACATAACATAGTATTCTCTATCCATCGGATCCCGACAAACACAACATATAGCATTACAGATAGATGATCTTGATCATGTTAGGCAGCTCACAAGATCCGACAATGAAGCACATGAGGAGAAGACGACCATCTAGCTACTGCTATGGACCCATAGTCCAGGGGTGAACTACTCACTCATCACTCCGGAGGCGACCATGGCGGTGAAGAGTCCTCCGGGAGATGATTCCCCTCTCCGGCAGGGTGCCGGAGGCGATCTCCCGAATCCCCCGAGATGGGATTGGCGGCGGCGTCTCTGGAAGGTTTTCCGTATCGTGGCTCTCGGTACTGGGGGTTTCGCGACGAAGACTATATGTAGGCGGAAGGGCAGGTAAAGGGGCGTCACGAGGGGCCCACACAACAGGCCGGCGCGGCCAGGGCTTGGGCCGCGCCGCCCTGGTGTGTCGCCACCTCGTGGCCCCACTTCGACTCTCCCTCGGTCTTCTGGAAGCTTCGTGGCAAAATAGGACCCTGGGCGTTGATTTCGTCCAATTCCGAGAATATTTCCTTACTAGGATTTCTGAAACCAAAAACAGCAGAAAACAACAACTGGCTCTTCGGCATCTCGTTAATAGGTTAGTGCCGGAAAATGCATAAATACGACATATAATGTGTATAAAACATGTAGATATCATCAATAATGTGGCATGGAACATAAGAAATTATCGATACGTCGGAGACGTATCACTACCTGGTCAGGTTTTGAGTCAAGGGAAAGGACCTGGGAGCTTGCTCCTCACCTAACACCCCCTGTGGGCCCCAGAAGGGCAGGTGGCGCGTCCACCAGCATGGGGCATGCCACTAGTGCTCTTTTTCCCTAGTTTTTATTTTGCCTTACCCTTTTGCCTAGTGGGTTCTCCGTGCAGAAAATTGACCTAGGTATTTTTTGGTGATTTTTCGAGAATATTTTTGGTGTAATTTTTTTTAGAACTCAAAAACTGTTAAAAACTAGAAGAAAATAATTAAAGGAATTAAATACTAAGTAGAAGAATGTAATTAACTTTGATACTAATGCAACAATAATGTAGTAGGAATCATAATCTTATAATTATCATGTTAAGAATGAGGTTTATCAAGTCTCATTATCACTATCATAATGATAAAAACAATAATTCAATAATAATAATAAAAAAATAAATTTCAAGGTACCTCATAATGGATTGGAATTGTTCCAAACATTAATATTTGATACTTTGATTTTGGAGGAGGAATTAGTATTTCAAATCTTCCAATTTTAAGAACCCTCGGTTCAATAGCATTGACACTTTTCTTTTGTACCTCAATAGAATTCTTCTTCGGGAAATGTATAGTGTGCTCTTTTCCTTTTACATGGAAGGTGACCTTGCTTTTAGTGCAATTTATAACAACACCTGCAGTATTTAGAGAGGATCTACAAAGAATAATAGATAAGTTATCATATTTAGTAATTTCTAATATTAAAAAGTCCATCGGAATTTGCACACTAGCAATCATAATAGGAACATCTTCACATATACCAATAGGAATAGCAGTAGATTTATCAGCCATTTGAAGTGAAACCTACGTGGGAACTAACTTATTTAAGTTGAGCTTCTTATAAAGAGAGAATGGCATGACACTTACTGATGTTGTTCACAACACGCAGCTGGGAAACCCCAAGAGGAAGGTATGATGAGCACAGTAGCAAGTTCTCCATCAGTAAGAAACCAAGGTTTAATCGACCAGTAGGAGAAAGAAATCACTTCTGAAGGTGTTACTGACTGACTTTGGCAGGGCGCACTACCAGTGTCAGCAACAATGTGGAACCTGCACACAACACAACCAAAATACTTTGCCCCAACTTACAGTGAGGTTGTTAATCTCACTGGTTTTGTTGAAAACAAAAGATTAGACGTATAGTGTGGAAGGAGATGTTTGTTTGCGGTGAAATAAAGAGAACAGTGCTTGCAGTTTCCATGGGAGTTGGTTTTAGCAATGTAAAATAAAGTAACATGCTGGGTAAACAAATTACAGATGGGCAATTGATAAAATAAAGACCATACATGAAAAGATGATTAATATGAGATTCATTTGGGCATTACAACAATATTCATAGACCGTAATCCAACTGCATCTATGACTAATAATCCACCCTCAAGATATCATCCGAACAACTTTGGGTAAAAGTTGCAAGCAACAGATTATTGCATTAAGTAAAGTGTGTAAAGTAAAAAAAAATAGAATTATCCTTGGATAAAGCATTGTTGTTTTCTCCCTAGTAGCAACAACATCTACAACCTTAGGAGTTAATGTCACTCTCCCAGATTACTAGAGGCATGAACCAACTATCGAGCACAAATACTCCCTCTTGGAGTCACAAGCACATACTTGGCCAAAGCATCTACTAACAACGGAGAGAATGCAATATCACAAATAACATATAAATAGGTCTATAATCAACTCAACCATAGTATTCAATATTCATCGGATACCAGCAAACACAACATGTAGCATTACATAAATATGATCGTGATCATGATAGGAAGCTCACAAGATCTAAACATGAAGCATATGGAGGAGAAGACAACCATCTAGCTACTGCTATGGACCCGTAGTCCAGAGATGAGCTACTCATGCATCACTTCGGAGGCGGGCGTGGTGATGAAGAAGCCTCCGGTGATGATCTCCCTCTCCGGAAGGGTGGTGGGAAGAGCTTCAGAACCCTCCCGAACTAGTGTCGATGATGGCGACTATGGAACTTTTCGTGGATGGAGGCTCGGGTGTTTAGGTTTTTCCCGAGGATGTGAATTTATAGGCGAAAGGGTGAGGTCGGTGGGCGCCCTAGGGGCCCACACCATACCTAGGCACAGCCAGGGGGTGGGCCACGCCTAGGGGTGGTGTGGCCACCTCCTGGCTCTTCTCCGTCTCCCCTTTGGACTTCGTCTGCGTGACAGTAAAATAGGAACTTCGTCTTTTGTTTCGTCCAATTCCAAGAATATTTCCTGTACAACTTTTCTGAAATACAAAAACAACAAAAAAAATAGGAACTGGCACTGTGGCATCTTGTTAATAGGTTAGTTTCAGAAAATGCACAAAAATGCCACGAAGTGTAAACAAAACATATAGAAATTGGTGTAAAACAAGCATGAGCATAAAAAATTATAGATACGTTTCCAACGTATCAGCATCCCTAAGCTTAACTCCTGCTCTTCCTTGAGTAGGTAAGTGATAACAAAAATAATTTTTGAGGTGACATGCAGCCAACACAATTTTGATCAAGTTATTGTAAAAGCATTGTGAGTTGAGATCAAAGTACTCTAAACATAGGCATGATAGATATGATTCTAACAATAGAACTTAGCAACTATGTTACAACATCAGAAGTAACTCAAACAAAAGATCATGAATAATAGTGCACTGAAAGCAACTGTTTGTTTTCTAGCATAGAGAAAAGATAGAGAAGTGGTATTCAGTGGAATAGCAAAACATAAATGCATAGTACACCTTTAAAGTTTAAAAGGGTGACTAGATACAAATAATTTGAGAACAAGCAATAACATAATTATGAATCGATCAATAATAAATTTTGGTACTATGCACATCATACTCAGAATGAAAACTGTAAATGGTGCATAAAGTTAGAAGATGAAGACTCAACATAAAACTAAAAGAAGGGCCCTGCAGAGAGGGAAGCAAGATTACTCATGTGCTAGAGATTTTTATTTTGAATAAAACAGAGGTGTTGAAAATGTATTTTGAGAGGTATGTATGTCTATGTCAACGAATGACATGAAATGATCTATCATCCTTTCATGTTTAATGGCTTCAAGAGCGGCTCCCATAGAGATAACAATAAAGTTTCTCTTCTCCTTTGTTTGAACAAGCTAAGTTCATTATTTCTCAAGCCCATAGTGTTAGGAGATTTATTTGATTATTTGTTTATTTTATATTTAGTGGGCTGGGCACCCTCTTGCTTTTTTGCAATATTAGGGACTAGCACATTATGCATGCTAGTCAAGGTTTGAAGCCAAAATAAACATGAAAGAGACAGTAAAGCATCCAGCACTTCCTCATGAGCTAAAACAGGAACATGAAACATGTAATAATTTTTGAAGGTTTTAAAGGTAGCACACAAGCAATTTACTTTGGAGTGGCGGTGAAATACCACATATAGGTAGGTATGGTGGACACAATTGGCAAACTTTGATTTTTGGAAGTTGGATGCACGAGTAGAGCTCATACCAGGTGAAGGCTAACAAAAGATTGGGAGCGACCAACTAAGAGAGCAATAATGACCATAATCATGCATAGCGATGAAACATTATTAATGAAACCCTAAAGTGATATTACAAGTCAAAAACTAAATTATCTTAGAGGCTTGAGGTGACTGGTTTGTAGTCATAACATGGTGTAAGCATGTGCCAAGTCAACCCAATTAAAGCATCAAAGGAGAATACCACGATATTATGCTTTTGTATGATGGAAACAACACATGATTCTTTCAATGACACATTAAGCACTCTCAGCTATTTGAGACAAGTCATGCTGCAACAACAACTACTAAGCATATAATTAAAATAACATCTAACATGACATGCAAACATCTAAGTCACACTCTAAACAAACTTCCTTTTTGCACCACTATAAGCATGAAATATTTTACTCATCTCCAACACCAATCAATTTATTTGAAACAACTCTCATAGATAATAATAAATAAAAATCAGAGAGATAATCCTACCTAACTAAATAAAACTAACAAGCTCTGAACAAAATACGAGTGGAAAACAAGAGCTAAACGCAGTACTAGCAAAAGAGAACACTCGCAGAACACTAAGAGTGAAACCTAGAGTGTTCTATGCAATGAAAACGGAGTGTGTCATTCTCCAAAAGAAGTATACTGGGATCCAACCTTATACTATAGCAAACAAAACAAAATAAAAAAATATGCTCCAAGAACAACACATAGCATATGAAGCAATAAAAATATAGTGTCTTGAAAGATGACCCGATATTTTTGTTGATGGAGAAGGGGATGCCTTGGGCATCCACAAGCTTTAACGATTGTATCTCTTGGATATTTCTTGGAGTGACATGGGCATCCCCAAGCTTGAGTTTTTTTCCATCTTTCATCTCATCACATCATTCTTCTCTCCCTACACTTGAAAACTTCCTTCATAGAAAACTTCACACAATTTTCATTAGCAGCATTAGTGCAATCAAAATAACAAATCCACTTTGGTTCAGTTCTAACATAAGTCAAAAAAACATTAAAACATTACCTACTGTAGAAACTTCTTTTAAAAGATCTTTCTCTCAAAAGAACTCAAAAAAAAGATTAAGAGGCAGATGCAAATAGTGGCAGAAATCTGTCAAAACAGAACAGCAGGTAAAGATCGATTTTTTTCAAAAATCCTATGTTGCTCAAATCGAAAAGTGCAAAACTAATGAAAGTTATAAAATAACCCGGGTCAAGTGCTCAAAAAATATCAGATCAATCCGACATTCTGGCTGAGCATAATAATATTTTGGTGGCAGCACAGAATCTTAGGACAGCAACTTCCTCAAATCTTACCTTTCCTATTAGAGGCTATACTTGGCACTAAAACGAAATAAAAATGATAAGGAGAGGTTATTACAGAGGTAACAACTTCCAAGACTCAACAAAAGAAAAATTACATAAGTAAAACATGGGTTATCTCCCAAGAGTGCTTTTCTTTAACGCCTTTCAGCTAGGCGCAAAAAGGTTGAATCAAGTATTTTCAAGTGAAGAAGCATCAAGATCAATGCCAGAAGTATTTTCAACAAGAAATTTTATTTTATCCATATAAGTTTTAGAAGACCCTCTCTCAACACTCTTGGGTTCACTACTCAAATGGGTGTTCATGAACAATCCAATCAAATTCTTTTCCAAGGCTTCATGCATTCCTACGAGTTTGAAAGATATTGGTATTTTAATTTCCTCCCTATTTTCAGGCTTGGTTTTGTCTATATTTTCAAGTGTACCAATAACATATAAACATGATCCTAGCATCTTAAACCGATCAAAGACTTTCCTAGCTTCTATAACGACATCTCTAAATTCTTTAAGCAAAGTTTCCATAATAAAATTTCTCTTTTCATCATCCTCAAATTCATGAAGTTTAAGAAACATTTGCTGCATTATGGGGTTAAGGTTAACAAACCTAGGGTCCAACATGTGAACTAAATAAGTTGCAGCAGTTTCATAATTAGGAGCAAGTTCTACTAAGGATCTATCATCAATATCTTTGTGCTTACTAACATGATTAAATAATTCTTCAATGTTATCTCTCCCAATTATAGAACCACTACCTATTGATAAGTCTTTCAGAACATACTTAGGGATCAACATAATGAGCTAAAAATGAAGCAAAAAATAACAACTATAAAAGGAACTATTTTTTGTGTTTCTGATAAAAAGAAGCAAACAAGACAAAGTAAAATAAACTAATCAAAACAATAACAAAGTAAAGAGATTGGAGATGGGAGACTCCCCTTGCAGAAATCCTTTTTCTCACCGGCAACAGCGCCAGAAAAGAGCTTGATGTTGTGCAGAGCACGTAGTTGGGAAACCCCAAGAGGAAGGTATGATGAGCACAGCAACAAGTTTTCCCTCAATAAGAAACCAAAGTTTAATCGACCAGTAGGAGAAAGAAATTACTTCTGAAGGTGTTGCAGGCTGACTTTGGCAGGGCGAACTACCGGTGTCAGCAACAACGTGGAACCTGCACACAACACAACTAAAATACTTTGCCCCAACTTACAGTTAGGTTGTCTATATCACTGGTTTTGCTGAAAACAAAGGATTGGACGTATAGTGTGGAAAGAGAAGTTTGTTTGCAGTGAAATAAAGAGAACAGTGCTTGCAGTTGCCGTGGGAGTTGGTTTTATCAATGTAAAATAAAGGACCGGGGTCCATAGTTCACTAGAGGTGTCTCTCCATAAAGATAAATAACATACTAGGTAAACAAATTACAGCTGGCAATTGACAGAATAAAGACCATACATGACAAGATGATTACTATGAGATTTATTTGGGCATTACAACAAGATTCATAGACCGTAATCCAACTGCATCTATGACTAATAATCCAACCTCAGGATATCATCCGAACAACTTTGGGTATTAAGTTGCGAGCAACAGATTGATGCATTAAGTAAAGTGTGTAAAGTAAACAATAGAATTATCCTTGGATAAAGCATTGTTGTTTTCTCCCTAGTAGCAACAGCACATCTACAACCTTAGGAGCTACTGTCACTCTCCCAGATTACTAGAGGCATGAACTCACTATTGAGCATAAATACTCCCTCTTGGAGTCATAAGCGCATACTTGACCAAAGCATCTACTAGCAACAGAGAGCATGCAAGATCACAAATAACATATAAACATGTCTATAATCAACTCAACCATAGTATTCAATAGGGATTTCTATTTTCGTGCCCTCGGGTCCTTAGTTGTGCTCAGTTTTCCCCAGCTCCTTAGTTTTTTCTCAGTTTCCCCCAAGTCCTTGTTTGAACCGCGCAGAAGCAGCTCAGACGGCAGGATTCCCATTTAGTTGACCGTTTCGTGCTGACGTGTGGGGCCGCGTCGCGTGGGGATGGTAGAAAGGGACCGCGTGGGACAGGACGAGATAGCGTTTGGTTGCACGTGAGCAGGAGCTGGGTTTTGTCTCTCTCGGCCCAAATTGGCATTTTCCCTTTTAAGAGTACCTTTTCCGCCTCCTTCTCTCTGCCTTTTTCACCTAATTAGTATCAAATCTAGAGAAGCTTGCATTTCTGTCTTTCTTCAATTATTATTTGTGCCTTTTGGCCCTCGTTGTTTGCCCAATATGGCAGCAAATCTAGTAGGGAGCCCAATCTAGTACTCCATCTGGTCCATATGTATGTAGTTAAATCTAGAAGCAAATCTACAGGGAATGTACGATAAATTCACACGGTCATATAGTAGAATAGGGATACATAATAGGGATCCCTCCCTAGATAATAAGCTGCATACAACAGCCAAACATAGTAATTGGTTCGAGGTTCTTCACAGCACCATCATATTAACAACATAACAACAAGGGATCCCTAGTTAACAACAAAGGGATCCCAACAACAAAATGGAGGAGGCAGCAGCAGCACACGTCCAGGACTCCGCCTACCCCATCTGCCTCTGCCTCCACTTGTTGCTCCCCTTGGGAGCCTTGGGCTTGAGCGGAGGCATGCGCCCGGCGGAGATCTCCACCCGCTGGATGCTGCGGAGATGCATGCCGAGCGCCATGTGCTTGGCGCGGAAGGAGTGGGGGTTCACCGACGCGTCGACCTTGGGGTTGGTGTTGCCGATGTTCTCGGCATGCATGAGGAGGCAGTTGAAGTCAGTGCCACCGAGCCTCCTAGTGCAGAAGGGGCACCTGTAGACACCCTTGGCGAAGTAGGAGACGTACTGGCCGACCTGCAGCCTCCGCAGCATCTGGCGAGTCTTGATGTCATGGTGCTCGTCGTCGCTGCCGACGTCGCTGCCAGACAGCTGATCCATATCAAACGGGAACTATTAGTGAATGAGTTGCAACGATGACTAACGTGCATGATAACAGAGTTAGGAAAAATAGAGGCAACCTCAGTTAGAGTGGACACGATTATATGTCTACAGGGATGTAGTCAGTGAACCAAAGCTCATGCACAACAGATTTGTACAAAGAAATGGTTCGCTGAACCCTCCCTGTAAAATCTGTGCCCACCGATTCATCATAGGCAAAGAAACAGATTCCAGATCTGACTTGAACACATTCCAGATTATTTGCAAAATTAAACGGTTGATATCTTTTGATTCGTGCATAAAATAACTGATTGAGATCCTATGATTACTTGCATAAATTAACTGATTGAGATCCCATTATTACTTGCATAAATTAACCGAACAGCCGAACCCCAAATCTTAAGCGAAATCAAGGAGGGATCAAAGCAAAATGGAATAAAATTGGCGCAAATATTAGCCCAATACTCATCCATCCACAGATCCATCTACACCAGCAAAAATAGGGTTCAAAAAGGAATGGGGAACAAAAAAGGAAGCAAACCGTAGTTACCTCGTTCCATGCGTCCTCCATGGAGGTGTCGTAGGGGTTCGGGGGCGGGACGTACGGCACATACTCGTAGGGGTCATATCCCGGCGGGATCTGACCACGACCGGCGGCAGAAGCCTCCGATGCACCGGCGGAGGAGGCGGCGATGTCCGTTGAGGGGACGGCGTCGAAGAGGGAGGCGTCGCGCTTGGAGCCGACGGCGCCGTGGACGATGGGATTGGCATTCTCCTTGTCCATATCGCCGGTAGAGGAGAGGGAGAGGGAGAGGGTTTTTTGCTTTAGAGTAGATGATGGGACGTAAGAGAGGCGGCGTTTCGTGGGCGAGTGAGAGTGACAGAGATAGTGGGAGCAGGCGTCTATAAAGGCGAGGGGTGGTTAATGCGACCCGCGTCCTACGCATCACCGCTGCACATCTGCACGTCTTGGACTTCTGCAATGCGACACGCATCCACGATTGCACGTCTTCGACTTCTGCACTGCGACCCGCGTCTACGCGTCAACAATTGCACGTCTTCCATTTCTGTACCGCAACACGCGTCCTCGAGTCTAACCCTGGAAATTTAGATATACTCAGGTATAACCTCGAGTATTATACTAGCATTTTTTGTGTGCTCAGCTTTCCCCTTGAGTAATAATACTGGCTAGTGCAATATGCTCAGTTTTACCCTCAAGTGGCTGGTCAACAGACAGACAACAAATGGGATTAACTAGTTAAATGAGTCATTTAATGTGCAAAACATTCCGAAAAATAGTGGCACATACTCATGGAGTCTTTACCACAAATTTCCAGTTCTCAAAACATAGATAAGTCATAGATAAATCAAGTTTTACCACAAATTGCCACTTCTCAAAGGCCTTCTCAAATCACCTAGTAGCTATGAAGGTGCATGGTTTTCCACAATAAGCCCTTCCCAAAACAGCTTTCCCCAAAACATACTTTGTGTAAATAAGGCCACAATTCTCACACTCATGTATATTTGTATTGCAAATAGTTTGAGATAGGCCAAGATGGGTTTCATTGTACAAAACACCCATTTTCCATTTTTTAAATCTCATATTTGAATCCCTTAGTCTGTTTATTACATAGGTGCCCTTGGTTTCTTGATACTACTCAGTTTTGCCCTCTCCCTCCACAAATTCATGTGCGACATTGCCCTGATTGGTCTAGCCCATGTCACGCGGATCATGCCCGCCGACCGTTGATCGTATGATCTAACGGGCAGGATAACCCCCCCTCTCTCTCTCTCTCTGTCGGCGGTTACCTTCTACTCTCTAAGTATGCTAAAGGGCTGTTTTCTGTATTCATTTTCGCGCGCTAAAAATTATAAACTCTTTTAGGCATTACTTTTCACGCAAAAAATGATAAACCATCACCGATTTGTTGTAGCCATTAATTTTCACGCAAAAAATGATAAACCATCACCGATTTGTTGTAGCCATTAATTTTCACAGAAAAAATGATAAACCATCACCGATTTGTTGTATCCATTACTTTTCACGCAAAAAATGATAAACCATCACCGATTTCTTGTAGCCATTACTATTCACGGTAAAAATGATAAACGAACCAATCTATCTATCTCTGTATTTGAAGTTTGGAAGGGTTCACCATCTACTTATGTTAACTTTCGAGGTTTTGACCTGAAAACAAATGGGTATTATAAAGGGAAATAAAATTTCAAAAAAATGTAAAAACGAAACAATCTATCTATCTTTGTATAGAAGATCGTCTGTATGATTTTTGAGGTCATTTAGAGAAGGTAGAAAAAAATCCCTTTTGAGAAGGTCGAAAAAACCTAACTTGTTACAAAACCTGGTTTCAGTGAGACCTAACCCAATTTGGCATACATTATGCCATATCTATAACAACAAGGAATATTTAAAAGGGAAAGTTTCACAAAATTTGAAATTTAGGGCGAAATGATGCCATACATGATGCTGTTTTTCGAGGTTTTGACCTGAATATCAATGGGCATTATAAAGGGAAATAAAAAGTTCGAATAATGTAAAAACGAAACAATCTATCTATCTATGTATAGAAGATCAGTTGTATGAAATTTGAGGTCATTTAGAGAAGGTAGAATAAATCACCTTGTTAGAAAAGCTGGTTTCAGTGAGACGAAACGGCATGCGTTTAAGCAAAGCGATTTTTTCGAACATCTCCAAATGACCCCAAATTTGCCATACATGATGCCATACGTGTAACAACAAGGAACCCTATCTAAAAAGTGTCAAAAAAGTTTGCCCAACCGTATAGCTCTATCAAAAAGAACCTCACCATGGCGCTAGTATAATTTTGGGCTTAGTTACAAACTTTCGTTACCTAACCTTCAACACGAAACTTGTTTCAAATCACTTTTGGCGTACAAGAAACAAATCCCACCTTGATTCGAGCACCACAGCCTCCAAACGATGCTGATGCCTATATCGGCATGGTCAGAACGGCTATGCTCGCCGCTGTGACGCCCCGGAACCGGTATCCTGAGGATTCCAGCGATCCCGCCGAAATCCGCACGATATCGATTCTGAGACGCCCTCCGACACGACGTGCGCGACGAATCACACACGTGATGCCAGAGGAATTAACACGAGCGGTAACATTACAACAGGATTACAATAGAGCCCACAAGATACATATATTACAACAACGACTCCGACGAGTCAAGATACAAATATACAATTCAAAGATCCAAATCATACAGAAGATCGAATGCGTCCGAGTACGGACAAGATACAAATTGGACTAAGGGTCCTGAAGATAACCAGTGGCATCCATAACCCTGCCCAGGCCAAGCCGGAAGGGTAACCTTGCTAACGTCGTCATCTCGTACCTGTCAAAGTCGGGCCATCGGTTGCCGACAAAAGGGAGGAAGCAAAAGAGAAAGGGAAAAGGCGAGAGTAAGTACCAAGGAACGAACTCCGACACGTACTTAGCGAGACTTAGAAATGGCTATGCTCGCCGAGCGAGTATATATATATATCGCCTGGGGCTATATAGTAGGTTTAGCGGCAGCAAAACTATAACCAATAGAGACACGCTACAACATCCGTCTAATCAGAGAAGATAAGAGAGCGCATAAGGTAACAGATAAATACTACGCAAACATAACCCAGCCAAATACACATATCCCCTTCAACGATTGCGAAGAGGCAATGTAAAAGGCACTCAACGGTGGACAAGTTTTATTAGGTATCGGTTGTAGTAATGCTATATTACTACGCAAGTTATTAACAGGTTATTAGCAACAAGATAACAATGTAAGTTGTTCTATGATCAAGCTATACAATTTCAAGTCGTCCATAACCGCGGACACGGCTTATCGATAAGATGTACACCCTGCAGGGGTTGCCCAAATGTAACCATACGCATGCTCGACCCGCTTCTTACAGGCGATGTCTCACAACAAGACCGTTCCCGAGTTCAACAAGAAAGTCTAGGGGGCCACCCAACTAATCTACCCGTGACGAAGTCCGGCCGTACTCCGAGACGGACCCAGAGGTTGCGTAGGCGTCTAGGCGGGCACTAACGGCCAAGCACTAGATAAGTCGTCTAGCAATTATGCAGTGCAGTACAGAAATAAACCACCCGAAGGCAACATGAAGTAAACACCCGAAGGCAACAGTAATAAATATGCATGCACCAAATAAAACCAAGGTTGTGGCCCCCTTTTCAACTAACTTGAGAAAAGGTAATGGGTGAGGGGGGTCCCAGTGAATCCCCACGCATGGGTAGAGCGCTCAATCTCGGAACAGATAACAAGAACTCGGGTCCTAGGGGACATTAGCGAGTCAAAGTTCCGATGCTTTCGCAAAGGGGCTCACGGATGCCTCTCGCTTACAATTTTAGTTGTTAACAATTAAGTAAAGCATGTGTATCTCCAACAACCGATATAGCATGTGATAACCTCCCAACAACCCAACATATCCCGATAAGATAACAACAACGGTAACGAGATAAAACAGCACTAGCATGCACTACGACTCGCAAGGCAGACCCGATAACCAAACAATAGCTGTAGGTGGTTGGTGGAGGCAATATGGGCTGCTTGAGGTAACAAGTGGAAGGGACACGTGACAAGAACGCAACTTAAGGATGGCATGAGAGAGAAGGCAAAATAAAATAGGTGAGCGACTCCTGCAGGGGCAGGAGTATAGGGGAAATGCTTGCCTGTTAAAGCTTGTCGAGGGACATCCGGAGAACTTGTCGTATCTCACCACACCACTTCGCGATCCTATCCGGGAAGAAGCAAATGCTGGAACAAACAACGTATGCAAGTCTTACTAGTACGGAGAAGAATCGGCATGCTCCAGATATGATATGCATGCTTGACATGGCAAGGATGATGCGATGCACTTATCCAATTTAAGCGGAATCGGAATTCCAACAATTAATTATTAATTCAAGTTATTTATCTACCCGCAAATTAAATGTTCATTAGCATGGCCAAACATGGCATGTGTGCGCTACGCAAATTTAAATGGAACCGGGATAAGATAACAATCCCGCACAATTCCATATTTAATTAGGTGATTCGCTATTACCCGAGCAACCACATGATATGCGATGCAATGCAGCACATGATGATATGGTAAATGCAACAAGATATATAGCACATTTTAGAAAATAGGTTCAAGGTTTGGGTCTCACGGTAGCGGAACCAAGGCGATCGCCGGTTACGGTTTCGGCGAGGAAGATGGGGTTCTGTCTTCGAATCCGGGAAGAACTTGGTGTTCCGTCTTTGGTCGTCGATGGCGAACTAGAATTAGCGCCGGTAGTCTTTGTATTGGGCAGCACCGGGTAAACCGAGATCATTCGGGTCTTCGGGCGATGTCCATGAAGTAGATCCCTTGTCAGAACAAGGGGCACGGTAGACACCGAGGAGGATTTTGGGGGAGCACCGGAGTACACCTCGACGGGAGTAAACTACGGTTCAACGAGCGAGTAGGCAACACCAAAATGAGCACAATTTTGAAACAAGGAACAAGCAGGGACAAAGGCATAACAGCGAGACAACAACCTCGAACACGAAGTCAAAACTCTGGACAACAATTGTGCTTGGATGGACGCGTCCACGGAGGGCGAACCGGCTGGCGCCAGCGGGGTCAACGGAGAGGCCATGGCGCATGCGGCGACGACGCAGGGCACCGCTGCTACTCCTAGAGCAGAAGGGGTCGACGTTGTTCACGGCGGAGGACGAACACGGACACGGCAGCAACAGCACACCACGGGACGCGTGGAGGCGGCGCCGGAGAAACGGACGCGCGTGCGTCGGCGACGGGAAAGAGGACGCGCGGCTTAGGGACGAGGACGGCAGCGCGCGCGCGGGGCGGGCGGCCGGAGCCGGCTCGGGGACGAGGCGGGCCGTGCGGAGGATCAGCGAGGGACGGGCGGCCACAAGGCGAGGATGGGTGGAGGCGCTCTCGGCGGGGGGCACGCGCGGGACCAAGCGAGGGGGAAAGGAGGCGCAGCGGCGCGGCCTGGCACCGTGAGGAGGCGGTGTGCTCGTGGTCGGGGCGAGGCTGCCGTGGTTGGGAGAGAGGAGGCGACTGGGGCGTCGGGGTCGGAAGAGATGGGCTCGGGGTCGAGCAGAAAGGGAAGGAAGAGAGGTGGGAGGGCAAAAACGTGAAAAGAAGAAAGGGAGGGGGTTTTCCGAAAAGAGGGGCCGGCGGCGGGGAGGTGGACTGCAAAAAGCCGGGGAACCCTAGGGTTTCACTAGTGGACCTCCGGGTGGGCCAAGGTGGGCCGGGATGGGCGCCGGGGTGGGCTGGAGAAGAGGGAGCCGGCTGGGCTGCCTGGCCTGGCCGGTGGGAGGTCTCTCTCCCTTTTTTTTAAAATTTTAAAACAGTTTCCTTTATTGTTTTCTGTTTTGTTTGAAAGCCATTTCAAATAGTTTTTATATAGAAAAATAACTAGAGAACGATATATTTTTATTTGGGATAAAAGGAGGGGAGTAATTGTAAAACAAAATAGGGTTTAATAAAATAATTTTGGGATCCAAATATGCATGATGCACATGATAATGCATAAAAGAAAAACAACAGACAAAATCTATTAGGGGTATATCCGGGGCCGTTACAATCGACACCACTAACAAGGAACCTCGCCCCGAGGTTCCACCTCAAGGTACGGGGGAGAGAGGTGAACTATCGGTTTTTCTAGCGACGTGTCGATCTCCTCGACACCACTAACAAGAGTTCTTGCTCCATGTTGATCGGCGACACCACTAACAAGAAGTTGTTGTTCCGCTGTTGATGATGCGCTTCCGCCGGGATCCTCAGAAGATCGAACCTATTAGGATAAGGCAAGATCGTCCAACCTACGTGTAAGCCTAAGACTCAGAGAGACTTAGGTAAGAGAGAAGACTCAAAACACGCAAAGGTAAGAGGAGAAAGAATATAGGTAAGAAGAAAAATAGAGCTAGTCAGATCTATCCAACGAATTTCAGAAAATAGTTTTGACACTCTAAACTTAACGACCGTTGGCAAGGTTATCCTACGAGCTGGACTAGTGGGGTACCGTCAACACTGGGCTACGATACCAACTTGTGACGCCCGGAACCGGTATCCCGAGGATTCCAGCGATCCCGCCGAAATCCGCACGATATCGATTCCGAGACGCCCTCCGACACGACGTGCGCGACGAATCACACACGTGATGCCGAGAGAAATTAACACGAGCGGTAACATTACAACAGGATTACAATAGAGCCCACAAGATACATATATTACAACAACGACTCCGACGAGTCAAGATACAAATATACAATACAAAGATCCAAATCATACAGAAGATCGAATGCGTCCGAGTACGGACAAGATACAAATTGGACTAAGGGTCCTGAAGATAACCAAGTGGCGTCCATAACCCTGCCCAGGCCAAGCCGGAAGGGTAACCTTGCTAACGTCGTCATCTCGTACTGTCGAAGTCGGGCCATCGGTTGCCGACAAAAGGGAGGAAGCAAAAGAGAAAGGGAAAAGGCGAGAGTAAGTACCAAGGAACGAACTCCGGCACGTACTTAGCGAGACTTAGAAATGGCTATGCTCGCCGAGCGAGTATATATATATATATATCGCCTGGGGCTATATAGTAGGTTTAGCGGCAGCAAAACTATAACCAATAGAGACACGCTACAACATCCGTCTAATCAGGGAAGATAAGAGAGCGCATAAGGTAACAGATAAATAATACGCAAATTAACATAACCCAGCCAAATACACATATCCCCTTCAACGATTGCGAAGAGGCAATGTAAAAGGCACTCACCGGTGGACAAGTTTTATTAGGTATCGGTTGTAGTAATGCTATATTACTACGCAAGTTATTAACAGGTTATTAGCAACAAGATAACAATGTAAGTTGTTCTATGATCAAGCTATACAATTCCAAGTCGTCCATAACCGCGGACACGGCTTATCGATAAGATGTACACCCTGCAGGGGTTGCCCAAATGTAACCATACGCATGCTCGACCCGCTTCTTACAGGCGATGTCTCACAACAAGACCGTTCCCAGTTCAACAAGAAAGTCTAGGGGGGCCACCCAACTAATCTACCCGTGATGAAGTCCGGCCGTACTCCGAGACGGACCCAGAGGTTGCGTAGGCGTCTAGGCGGGCACTAACGGCCAAGCACTAGATAAGTCGTCTAGCAATTATGCGAGTGCGATACAGAAATAAACCACCCGAAGGCAACAGGAAGTAAACACCCGAAGGCAACAGTAATAAATATGCATGCACCAAATAAAACCAAGGTTGTGGCCCCCTTTTCAACTAACTTGAGAAAAGGTAATGGGTGAGGGGGGTCCCAGTGAATCCCCACGCATGGGTAGAGCGCTCAATCTCGGAACAGATAACAAGAACTCGGGTCCTAGGGGACATTAGCGAGTCAAAGTTCCGATGCTTTCGCAAAGGGGCTCACGGATGCCTCTCGCTTACAATTTTAGTTGTTAACAATTAAGTAAAGCATGTGTATCTCCAACAACTGATATAGCACGTGATAACCTCCCAACAACCCAACATATCCCGATAAGATAACAACAACGGTAACGAGATAAAACAGCACTAGCATGCACTACGACTCGCAAGGCAGACCCGATAACCAAACAATAGCTGTAGGTGGTTGGTGGAGGCAATATGGGCTGCTTGAGGTAACAAGTGGAAGGGACACGTGACAAAAATGCAACTTAAGGATAGCATGAGGGAGAAGGCAAAATAAAATAGGTGAGCGACTCCTGCAGGGGCAGGAGTATAGGGGAAATGCTTGCATGTTAAAGCTTGTCGAGGGACATCCGGAGAACTTGTCATATCTCACCACACCACTTCGCGATCCTATCCGGGAAGAAGCAAATGCTGGAACAAACAACGTATGCAAGTCTTACTACTACGGAGAAGAATCGGCATGCTCCGAGATATGATATGCATGCTTGACATGGCAAGGATGATGCGATGCACTTATCCAATTTAAGCGGAATCGGAATTCCGACAATTAATTATTAGTTCAAGTTATTTATCTACCCGCAAATTAAATGTTCATTAGCATGGCAAAACATGGCATGTGTGCGCTACGCAAATTTAAATGGAACCGGGATAAGATAACAATCCCGCACAATTCCATATTTAATTAGGTGATTCGCTATTACCCGAGCAACCACATGATATGCGATGCAATGCAGCACATGATGATATGGTAAATGCAACAAGATATATAGAACATTTTAGAAAATAGGTTCAAGGTTTGGGTCTCACGGTAGCGGAACCAAGGCGATCGCCGGTTACGGTTTCGGCGAGGAAGATGGGGTTCCGTCTTCGAATCCGGGAAGAACTTGGTGTTCCGTCTTTGGTCGTCGATGGCGAACTAGAATTAGCGCCGGTAGTCTTTGTATTGGGCAGCACCGGGTAAACCGAGATCATTCGGGTCTTCGGGCGATGTCCATGAAGTAGATCCCTTGTCAGAACAAGGGGCACGGTAGACACCGAGGAGGATTTTGGGGGAGCACCGGAGTACACCTCGACGGGAGTAAACTACGAGTTCAACAGCGAGTAGGCAACACCAAAATGAGCACAATTTTGAAACAAGGAACAAGCAGGGACAAAGGCATAACAGCCAGACAACAACCTCGAACACGAAGTCAAAACTCTGGACAACAATTGTGCTTGGATGGACGCATCCACGGAGGGCGAACCGGCTGGCGCCAGCGGGGTCAACGGAGAGGCCATGGCGCATGCGGCGACGACGCAGGGCACCGCTGCTACTCCTAGAGCGAAGGGGTCGACGTTGTTCACGGCGGAGGACGAACACGGACACGGCAGCAACAAGCACACCACGGGACGCGTGGAGGCGGGGCCGGAGAAACGGACGCGCGTGCGTCGGCGGCGACGGGAAAGAGGACGCGCGGCTTAGGGACGAGGACGGCAGCGCCGCGCGGGGCAGGCGGCCGGAGCCGGCTCGGGGACGAGGCGGGCCGTGCGGAGGATCAGCGAGGGACGGGCGGCCACAAGGCGAGGATGGGTGGAGGCGCTCCCGGCGGGGGGGGGGGGGCACGCGCGGGACCAAGCAGGGGGAAAGGAGGCGCAGCGGCGCGGCCTGGCACGGTGAGGAGGCGGTGTGCTCGTGGTCGGGGCGAGGCTGCCGTGGTTGGGAGAGAGGAGGTGACTGGGGCGTCGGGGTCGGAAGAGATGGGCTCGGGGTCGAGCAGAAAGGGAAGGAAGAGAGGTGGGAGGGCAAAAACGTGAAAAGAAGAAAGGGAGGGGGTTTTCCGAAAAAGAGGGGGCCGGCGGCGGGGAGGTGGACTGCAAAAAGCCAGGGAACCCTAGGGTTTCACTAGTGGACCTCCGGGTGGGCCAAGGTGGGCCGGGATGGGCGCCGGGGTGGGCTGGAGAAGAGGGAGCCGGCTGGGCTGCCTGGCCTGGCCGGTGGGAGGTCTCTCTCCCTTTTTTTTAAATTTTAAAATAGTTTCCTTTATTGTTTTCTGTTTTGTTTGAAAGCCATTTCAAATAGTTTTTATATAGAAAAATAACTAGAGAACGATATATTTTTATTTGGGATAAAAGGAGGGGAGTAATTGTAAAACAAAATAGGGTTTAATAAAATAATTTTGGGATCCAAATATGCATGATGCACATGATGATGCATAAAAGAAAAACAACAGATAAAATCTATTAGGGGTATATCCGGGGCCGTTACAATCGACACCACTAACAAGGAACCTCGCCCCGAGGTTCCACCTCGAGGTACGGGGAGAGAGGTGAACTATCGGTTTTTCTAGCGACGTGTCGATCTCCTCGACACCACTAACAAGAGTTCTTGCTCCATGTTGATCGGCGACACCACTAACAAGAAGTTGTTGTTCCGCTGTTGATGATGCGCTTCCGCCGGGATCCTCAGAAGATCGAACCTATTAGGATAAGGCAAGATCATCCAACCTACGTGTAAGCCTAAGACTCAGAGAGACTTAGGTAAGAGAGAAGACTCAAAACACGCAAAGGTAAGAGGAGAAAGAATATAGGTAAGAAGAAAAATAGAGCTAGTCAGATCTATCCAACGAATTTCAGAAAATAGTTTTGACACTCTAAACTTAACGACCGTTGGCAAGGTTATCCTACAGGCTGGACTAGTGGGGTACCGTCAACCTGGGCTCTGATACCAACTTGTGACGCCCCGGAACCGGTATCCTGAGGATTCCAGCGATCCCGCCGAAATCCGCATGATATCGATTCTGAGACGCCCTCCGACACGACGTGCGCGACGAATCACACACGTGATGCTAGAGAAATTAACACGAGCGGTAACATTACAACATGATTACAATAGAGCCCACAAGATACATATATTACAACAACGACTCCGACGAGTCAAGATACAAATATACAATACAAAGATCCAAATCATACAGATGATCGAATGCGTCCGAGTACGGACAAGATACAAATTGGACTAAGGGTCCTGAAGATAACCAAGTGGCGTCCATAACCCTGCCCAGGCCAAGCCGGAAGGGTAACCTTGCTAACGTCGTCATCTCGTACCTGTCAAAGTCGGGCCATCGGTTGCCGACAAAAGGGAGGAAGCAAAAGAGAAAGGGAAAAGGCGAGAGTAAGTACCAAGGAACGAACTCCGGCACGTACTTAGCGAGACTTAGAAATGGCTATGCTCGCCGAGCGAGTATATATATATATATCGCCCAGGGCTATATAGTAGGTTTAGCGGCAGCAAAACTATAACCAATAGAGACACGCTACAACATCCGTCTAATCGGAGAAGATAAGAGAGCGCATAAGGTAACAGATAAATACTACGCAAACATAACCCAGCCCAAATACACATATCCCCTTCAACGATTGCGAAGAGGCAATGTAAAAGGCACTCAACGGTGGACAAGTTTTATTAGGTATCGGTTGTAGTAATGCTATATTACTACGCAAGTTATTAACAGGTTATTAGCAACAAGATAACAATGTAAGTTGTTCTATGATCAAGCTATACAATTCCAAGTCGTCCATAACCGCGGACACGGCTTATCGATAAGATGTACACCCTGCAGGGGTTGCCCAAATGTAACCATACGCATGCTCGACCCGCTTCTTACAGGCGATGTCTCACAACAAGACCGTTCCCAGTTCAACAAGAAAGTCTAGGGGGGGCACCCAACTAATCTACCCGTGACGAAGTCCGGCCGTACTCCGAGACGGACCCAGAGGTTGCGTAGGCGTCTAGGCGGGCACTAACGGCCAAGCACTAGATAAGTCATCTAGCAATTATGCAGTGCAGTACAGAAATAAACCACCCGAAGGCAACAGGAAGTAAACACCCGAAGGCAACAGTAATAAATATGCATGCACCAAATAAAACCAAGGTTGTGGCCCCCTTTTCAACTAACTTGAGAAAAGGTAATGGGTGAGGGGGGTCCCAGTGAATCCCCACGCATGGGTAGAGCGCTCAATCTCGGAACAGATAACAAGAACTCGGGTCCTAGGGGACATTAGCGAGTCAAAGTTCCGATGCTTTCGCAAAGGGGCTCACAGATGCCTCCGCTTACAATTTTAGTTGTTAACAATTAAGTAAAGCATGTGTATCTCCAACAACTGATATAGCATGTGATAACCTCCCAACAACCCAACATATCCCGATAAGATAACAACAACGGTAACGAGATAAAACAAGCACTAGCATGCACTACGACTCGCAAGGCGGACCCGATAACCAAACAATAGCCGTAGGTGGTTGGTGGAGGCAATATGGGCTGCTTGAGGTAACAAGTGGAAGGGACACGTGACAAGAATGCAACTTAAGGATAGCATGAGGGAGAAGGCAAAATAAAATAGGTGAGCGACTCCTGCAGGGGCAGGAGTATAGGGGAAATGCTTGCCTGTTAAAGCTTGTCGAGGGACATCCGGAGAACTTGTCGTATCTCACCACACCACTTCGCGATCCTATCCGGGAAGAAGCAAATGCTGGAACAAACAACGTATGCAAGTCTTACTACTACGGAGAAGAATCGGCATGCTCCAGATATGATATGCATGCTTGACATGGCAAGGATGATGCGATGCACTTATCCAATTTAAGCGGAATCGGAATTCCGACAATTAATTATTAGTTCAAGTTATTTATCTACCCGCAAATTAAATGTTCATTAGCATGGCAAAACATGGCATGTGTGCGCTACGCAAATTTAAATGGATCCGGGATAAGATAACAATCCCGCACAATTCCATATTTAATTAGGTGATTCGCTATTACCCGAGCAACCACATGATATGCGATGCAATGCAGCACATGATGATATGGTAAATGCAACAAGATATATAGAACATTTTAGAAAATAGGTTCAAGGTTTGGGTCTCACGGTAGCGGAACCAAGGCGATCGCCGGTTACGGTTTCGGCGAGGAAGATGGGGTTCTGTCTTCGAATCCGGGAAGAACTTGGTGTTCCGTCTTTGGTCGTCGATGGCGAACTAGAATTAGCGCCGGTAGTCTTTGTATTGGGCAGCACCGGGTAAACCGAGATCATTCGGGTCTTCGGGCGATGTCCATGAAGTAGATCCCTTGTCAGAACAAGGGGCACGGTAGACACCGAGGAGGATTTTGGGGGAGCACCGGAGTACACCTCGACGGGAGTAAACTACAGTTCAACGACGAGTAGGCAACACCAAAATGAGCACAATTTTGAAACAAGGAACAAGCAGGGACAAAGGCATAACAGCCAGACAACAACCTCGAACACGAAGTCAAAACTCTGGACAACAGTTGTGCTTGGATGGACGCATCCACGGAGGGCGAACCGGCTGGCGCCAGCGGGGTCAACGGAGAGGCCATGGCGCATGCGGCGACGACGCAGGGCACCGCTGCTACTCCTAGAGCAGAAGGGGTCGACGTTGTTCACGGCGGAGGACGAACACGGACACGGCAGCAACAGCACACCACAGGACGCGTGGAGGCGGCGCTGGAGAAACGGACGCGCGTGCGTCGGCGACGGGAAAGAGGACGCGCGGCTTAGGGACGAGGACGGCAGCGCCGCGCGGGGCAGGCGGCCGGAGCCGGCTCGGGGACGAGGCGGGCCGTGCGGAGGATCAGCAGGGACGGGCGGCCACAAGGCGAGGATGGGTGGAGGCGCTCCTGGCGGGGGGGGGGGCACGCGCGGGACCAAGCAGGGGGAAAGGAGGCGCAGCAGCGCGGCCTGGCACGGTGAGGAGGCGGTGTGCTCGTGGTCGGGGCGAGGCTGCCGTGGTTGGGAGAGAGGAGGCGACTGGGGCGTCGGGGTCGGAAGAGATGGGCTCGGGGTCGAGCAGAAAGGGAAGGAAGAGAGGTGGGAGGGCAAAAACGTGAAAAGAAGAAAGGGAGGGGGTTTTCCGGAAAAGAGGGGGCCGGCGGCGGGGAGGTGGACTGCAAAAGCCGGGGAACCCTAGGGTTTCGCTAGTGGACCTCCGGGTGGGCCAAGGTGGGCCGGGATGGGCGCCGGGGTGGGCTGGAGAAGAGGGAGCCGGCTGGGCTGCCTGGCCTGGCCGGTGGGAGGTCTCTCTCCCTTTTTTTAAAATTTTAAAACAGTTTCCTTTATTGTTTTCTGTTTTGTTTGAAAGCCATTTCAAATAGTTTTTATATAGAAAAATAACTAGAGAACGATATATTTTTATTTGGGATAAAAGGAGGGGAGTAATTGTAAAACAAAATAGGGTTTAATAAAATAATTTTGGGATCCAAATATGCATGATGCACATGATGATGCATAAAAGAAAAACAACAGACAAAATCTATTAGGGGTATATCCGGGGCCGTTACAATCGACACCACTAACAAGGATCCTCGCCCCGAGGTTCCACCTCAGGGTACGGGGGAGAGAGGTGAACTATCGGTTTTTCTAGCGACGTGTCGATCTCCTCGACACCACTAACAAGAGTTCTTGCTCCATGTTGATCGGCGACACCACTAACAAGAAGTTGTTGTTCCGCTGTTGATGATGCGCTTCCGCCGGGATCCTCAGAAGATCGAACCTATTAGGATAAGGCAAGATCGTCCAACCTACGTGTAAGCCTAAGACTCAGAGAGACTTAGGTAAGAGAGAAGACTCAAAACACGCAAAGGTAAGAGGAGAAAGAATATAGGTAAGAAGAAAAATAGAGCTAGTCAGATCTATCCAACGAATTTCAGAAAATAGTTTTGACACTCTAAACTTAACGACCGTTGGCAAGGTTATCCTACAGGCTGGACTAGTGGGGTACCGTCAACCTGGGCTCTGATACCAACTTGTGACGCCCCGGAACCGGTATCCCGAGGATTCCAGCGATCCCGTTGAAATCCGCACGATATCGATTCTGAGACGCCCTCCGACACGACGTGCGCGACGAATCACACACGTGATGCCAGAGAAATTAACACGAGCGGTAACATTACAACAGGATTACAATAGAGCCCACAAGATACATATATTACAACAACGACTCCGACGAGTCAAGATACAAATATACAATACAAAGATCCAAATCATACAGAAGATCGAATGCGTCCGAGTACGGACAAGATACAAATTGGACTAAGGGTCCTGAAGATTACCAAGTGGCGTCCATAACCCTGCCCAGGCCAAGCCGGAAGGGTAACCTTGCTAACGTCGTCATCTCGTACCTGTCAAAGTCGGGCCATCGGTTGCCGACAAAAGGGAGGAAGCAAAAGAGAAAGGGAAAAGGCGAGAGTAAGTACCAAGGAACGAACTCCGGCACGTACTTAGCGAGACTTAGAAATGGCTATGCTCGCCGAGCGAGTATATATATATATATCGCCTGGGGCTATATAGTAGGTTTAGCGGCAGCAAAACTATAACCAATAGAGACACGCTACAACATCCGTCTAATCAGAGAAGATAAGAGAGCGCATAAGGTAACAGATAAATACTACGCAAACATAACCCAGCCAAATACACATATCCCCTTCAACGATTGCGAAGAGGCAATGTAAAAGGCACTCAACGGTGGACAAGTTTTATTAGGTATCGGTTGTAGTAATGCTATATTACTACGCAAGTTATTAACAGGTTATTAGCAACAAGATAGCAATGTAAGTTGTTCTATGATCAAGCTATACAATTCCAAGTCGTCCATAACCGCGGACACGGCTTATCGATAAGATGTACACCCTGCAGGGGTTGCCCAAATGTAACCATACGCATGCTCGACCCGCTTCTTACAGGCGATGTCTCACAACAAGACCGTTCCCAGTTCAACAAGAAAGTCTAGGGGGGCCACCCAACTAATCTACCCGTGACGAAGTCCGGCCGTACTCCGAGACGGACCTGCGAGGTTGCGTAGGCGTCTAGGCGGGCACTAACGGCCAAGCACTAGATAAGTCGTCTAGCAATTATGCAGAGTGCGATACAGAAATAAACCACCCGAAGGCAACAGGAAGTAAACACCCGAAGGCAACAGTAATAAATATGCATGCACCAAATAAAACCAAGGTTGTGGCCCCTTTTCAACTAACTTGAGAAAAGGTAATGGGTGAGGGGGGTCCCGATGAATCCCCACGCATGGGTAGAGCGCTCAATCTCGGAACAAGATAACAAGAACTCGGGTCCTAGGGGACATTAGCGAGTCAAAGTTCCGATGCTTTCGCAAAGGGGCTCACATATGCCTCTGCTTACAATTTTAGTTGTTAACAATTAAGTAAAGCATGTGTATCTCCAACAACTGATATAGCATGTGATAACCTCCCAACAACCCAACATATCCCGATAAGATAACAACAACGGTAACGAGATAAAACAAGCACTAACATGCACTACGACTCGCAAGGCAGTACCCGATAACCAAACAATAGCTGTAGGTGGTTGGTGGAGGCAATATGGGCTGCTTGAGGTAACAAGTGGAAGGGACACGTGACAAGAATGCAACTTAAGGATAGCATGAGGGAGAAGGCAAAATAAAATAGGTGAGCGACTCCTGCAGGGGCAGGAGTATAGGGGAAATGCTTGCCTGTTAAAGCTTGTCGAGGGACATCCGGAGAACTTGTCGTATCTCACCACACCACTTCGCGATCCTATCCGGGAAGAAGCAAATGCTGGAACAAACAACGTATGCAAGTCTTACTACTACGGAGAAGAATCGGCATGCTCCGGATATGATATGCATGCTTGACATGGCAAGGATGATGCGATGCACTTATCCAATTTAAGCGGAATCGGAATTCCGACAATTAATTATTAGTTCAAGTTATTTATCTACCCGCAAATTAAATGTTCATTAGCATGGCAAAACATGGCATGTGTGCGCTACGCAAATTTAAATGGAACCGGGATAAGATAACAATCCCGCACAATTCCATATTTAATTAGGTGATTCGCTATTACCCGAGCAACCACATGATATGCGATGCAATGCAAGCACATGATGATATGGTAAATGCAACAAGATATATAGAACATTTTAGAAAATAGGTTCAAGGTTTGGGTCTCACGGTAGCGGAACCAAGGCGATCGCCGGTTACGGTTTCGGCGAGGAAGATGGGGTTCTGTCTTCGAATCCGGGAAGAACTTGGTGTTCCGTCTTTGGTCGTCGATGGCGAACTAGAATTAGCGCCGGTAGTCTTTGTATTGGGCAGCACCGGGTAAACCGAGATCATTCGGGTCTTCGGGCGATGTCCATGAAGTAGATCCCTTGTCAGAACAAGGGGCACGGTAGACACCGAGGAGGATTTTGGGGGAGCACCGGAGTACACCTCGACGGGAGTAAACTACAGTTCAACAGCGAGTAGGCAACACCAAAATGAGCACAATTTTGAAACAAGGAACAAGCAGGGACAAAGGCATAACAGCCAGACAACAACCTCGAACACGAAGTCAAAACTCTGGACAACAATTGTGCTTGGATGGACGCGTCCACGGAGGGCGAACCGGCTGGCGCCAGCGGGGTCAACGGAGAGGCCATGGCGCATGCGGCGACGACGCGAGGGCACCGCCGCTACTCCTAGAGCGGAAGGGGTCGACGTTGTTCACGGCGGAGGACGAACACGGACACGGCAGCAACAGCACACCACGGGACGCGTGGAGGCGGCGCTGGAGAAACGGACGCGCGTGCGTCGGCGACGGGAAAGAGGACGCGCGGCTTAGGGACGAGGACGGCAGCGCCGCGCGGGGCAGGCGGCCGGAGCCGGCTCGGGGACGAGGCGGGCCGTGCGGAGGATCAGCAGGGACGGGCGGCCACAAGGCGAGGATGGGTGGAGGCGCTCCTGGCGGGGGGGCACGCGCGGGACCAAGCAGGGGAAAGGAGGCGCAGCGGCGCGGCCTGGCACGGTGAGGAGGCGGTGTGCTCGTGGTCGGGGCGAGGCTGCCGTGGTTGGGAGAGAGGAGGCGACCGGGGCGTCGGGGTCGGAAGAGATGGGCTCGGGGTCGAGCGAGAAGGGAAGGAAGAGAGGTGGGAGGGCAAAAACGTGAAAAGAAGAAAGGGAGGGGGTTTTCCGGAAAAGAGTGGGCCGGCGGCGGGGAGGTGGACTGCAAAAAGCCAGGGAACCCTAGGGTTTCACTAGTGGACCTCCGGGTGGGCCAAGGTGGGCCGGGATGGGCGCCGGGGTGGGGTGGAGAAGAGGGAGCCGGCTGGGCTGCCTGGCCTGGCCGGTGGGAGGTCTCTCTCCCTTTTTTTTTTAAATTTTAAAACTGTTTCCTTTATTGTTTTCTGTTTTGTTTGAAAGCCATTTCAAATAGTTTTTATATAGAAAAATAACTAGAGAACGATATATTTTTGTTTGGGATAAAAGGAGGGGAGTAATTGTAAAACAAAATAGGGTTTAATAAAATAATTTTGGGATCCAAATATGCATGATGCACATGATGATGCATAAAAGAAAAACAACAGACAAAATCTATTAGGGGTATATCCGGGGCCATTACAATCGACACCACTAACAAGGAACCTCGCCCCGAGGTTCCACCTCAAGGTACGGGGGAGAGAGGTGAACTATCGGTTTTTCTAGCGACGTGTCGATCTCCTCGACACCACTAACAGGAGTTCTTGCTCCATGTTGATCGGGGACACCACTAACAAGAAGTTGTTGTTCCGCTGTTGATGATGCGCTTCCGCCGGGATCCTCAGAAGATCGAACCTATTAGGATAAGGCAAGATCGTCCAACCTACGTGTAAGCCTAAGACTCAGAGAGACTTAGGTAAGAGAGAAGACTCAAAACACGCAAAGGTAAGAGGAGAAAGAATATAGGTAAGAAGAAAAATAGAGCTAGTCAGATCTATCCAACGAATTTCAGAAAATAGTTTTGACACTCTAAACTTAACGACCGTTGGCAAGGTTATCCTACAGGATGGACTAGTGGGGTACCGTCAACCTGGGCTCTGATACCAACTTGTGACGCCCCGGAACCGGTATCCTGAGGATTCCAGCGATCCCGCCGAAATCCGCACGATATCGATTCTGAGACGCCCTCCGACACGACGTGCGCGACGAATCACACACGTGATGCAACAGAAATTAACACGAGCGGTAACATTACAACAGGATTACAATAGAGCCCACAAGATACATATATTACAACAACGACTCCGACGAGTCAAGATACAAATATACAATACAAAGATCCAAATCATACAGAAGATCGAATGCGTCCGAGTATGGACAAGATACAAATTGGACTAAGGGTCCTGAAGATAACCAAGTGGCGTCCATAACCCTGCCCGAGCCAAGCCGGAAGGGTAACCTTGCTAACGTCGTCATCTCGTACTCGTCAAAGTCGGGCCATCGGTTGCCGACAAAAGGGAGGAAGCAAAAGAGAAAGGGAAAAGGCGAGAGTAAGTACCAAGGAACGAACTCCGACACGTACTTAGCGAGACTTAGAAATGGCTATGCTCGCCGAGCGAGTATATATATATATATCGCCTGGGGCTATATAGTAGGTTTAGCGGCAGCAAAACTATAACCAATAGAGACACGCTACAACATCCGTCTAATCGTAGAAGATAAGAGAGCGCATAAGGTAACGTGATAAATACTACGCAAACATAACCCAGCCAAATACACATATCCCCTTCAACGATTGCGAAGAGGCAATGTAAAAGGCACTCAACGGTGGACAAGTTTTATTAGGTATCGGTTGTAGTAATGCTATATTACTACGCAAGTTATTAACAGGTTATTAGCAACAAGATAACAATGTAAGTTGTTCTATGATCAAGCTATACAATTCCAAGTCGTCCATAACCGCGGACACGGCTTATTGATAAGATGTACACCCTGCAGGGGTTGCCCAAATGTAACCATACGCATGCTCGACCCGCTTCTTACAGTGCGATGTCTCACAACAAGACCGTTCCCAGTTCAACAAGAAAGTCTAGGGGGGCCACCCAACTAATCTACCCGTGACGAAGTCCGGCCGTACTCCGAGACGGACCCAGAGGTTGCGTAGGCGTCTAGGCGGGCACTAATGGCCAAGCACTAGATAAGTCGTCTAGCAATTATGCAGTGCAGTACAGAAATAAACCACCCGAAGGCAACAGGAAGTAAACACCTGAAGGCAACAATAATAAATATGCATGCACCAAATAAAACCAAGGTTGTGGCCCCCTTTTCAACTAACTTGAGAAAAGGTAATGGGTGAGGGGGGTCCCAGTGAATCCCCACGCATGGGTAGAGCGCTCAATCTCGGAACAGATAACAAGAACTCGGGTCCTAGGGGACATTAGCGAGTCAAAGTGATGACCCACAAGTATAGGGGATCGCAACAGTCTTCGAGGGAAGTATTACCCAATTTATTGATTCGACACAAGGGGAGACAAAGAATACTTGAAAGCCTTAACAGCGGAGTTGTCAATTCAGCTGCACCGGAAACGGACTTGCTCGCAAGAGTTTATCGAGTAGTAACAGCTTTATAGCGAGTAGCAGTAGTAAAATAACAGCAGACAGAGTAACAAAGATAGCAGTAGTGATTATAGTAAACAGCAGGATTAAAATACTCGTAGGCATGGGGACGGATAACGGGCGTTGCATGGATGAGAGAAACTCATGTAACAATCATAGCAGGGGCATTTGCAGATAATAATAAAACGGTATCCAAGTACTAATCAATCAATAGGCATGTGTTCCAATTATAGTCGTACGTGCTCGCAATGAGAAACTTGCACAACATCTTTTGTCCTACCAGCACGGTGGCAGCCGGGCCTCAAGGGAAACTATCTGGATATTAAGGTACTCCTTTTAATAGAGTACCGGAGCAAAGCATTAACACTCCGTGAACACATGTGATCCTCACATCACTGCCATCCCCTCCGGTTGTCCCGATTCTTGTCACTTCGGGGCCATTGGTTCCGGACAGCGACATGTGTATACAACTTGCAGGTAAGATCATAAACAACGAATATCTTCATGAATCAATAACATGTTCAGATCTGAGATCATGGCACTCGGGCCCTAGTGACAAGCATTAAGCATAACAAGTTGCAACAATATCATAAAAGTACCATCTACTGGACACTAGGCACTATGCCCTAACAATCTTATGCTATTACATGACCAATCTCATCCAATCCCTACCATCCCCTTCGGCCTACAGCGGGGGAATTACTCACACATGGATGGGGGAAACATTGCTGGTTGATGGAGAGGCGTTGGCGGTGATGGCGGTGATGATCTCCTCCAATTCCCCGTCCCGGCGGAGTGCCAGAACGGAGACTTCTGGCTCCCGCGACGGAGTTTCGCGATGTGGCGGCGTTCTGGAGGGTTTCTGGCGACTTCGACTTCTCCCCGTGCGGTTTTAGGTCGAGGCGAATAAGTAGTCCGAAGGGGGGCGTCGGAGGCCGACCGAGGGAGCCACACTACATGGCCGCGCGGGCCCCCCCTGGGCCGCGCCGCCATGTAGTGTGGGGCCCTCGGGCCTCTACTTCAATTGCCCTTCTGGCTCCGTCATTATTCTGGGAAAATAGGCCCTTTCGTCAAAATCCCGAGGTTTTTCCTGAAAGTTGGATTTCTGCACAAAAACGAGACACCGAACAGTTCTGCTGAAAACAGCGTTAGTCCGTGTTAGTTGCATCCAAAATACACAAATTAGAGGCAAAACAATAGCAAAAGTGTTCGGGAAAGTAGATACGTTTTGGACGTATCAACTCCCCCCAAGCTTAGCTTATTGCTTGTCCTCAAGCAATTCAGTTAACAACTGAGCGATAAAAGAACTTTCACGAACACATTTGCTCATATGATGTATATATTCTCATGATATGGCTAATACTTGAGCAGTTCATAATGAGGTACATGCAAATAAGATCATCTAACAGACTATGTCAATCATGAAGAGGTACCAACAATTAATAATAAGCATCATGAATCATGTATATAAGCAGGATTGCAATGTTCATAAGAGAGTATCATAAAGTGGTATCTCGCTTGTCCGTATTTGATTGGCAAAACATAAATGCCCGAGCACCTTTGAAGTTCATAGAAAGACTAGAAGTAGTGGTTGTCAAAGATAAAAGCATCAAAGTTATACCACAATCAATCATATTTTGAGACAAGCATATTATACTAAGAATGACAGCTTGTGCTCTCAAGAAAGTGCTCAAAGAAATAATGGAGACACAACATAAAAGTAAAAGATTGACCCTTCGCAGAGGGAAGCAGGGATTAACATGCGCTAGAGCTTTTCATTTGTAAAGCAGGAGTAAAATTATTTTGAGAGGTGTTTGTTGTTGTCAACGAATGGTAATGGGTACACCAACTACCTCGCCAACCGGACTTTCAAGAGCGGCTCCCATGAATTATTTGCATTTTTATGTGGCACTCCTTCCAACCTTTCTTACACAAACCATGGCTAACCGAATCCTCGGGTGCCTGCCAACAATCACATACCATGAAGGAGTGCCCTTTTTAGTTTAGTTTTATTATGATGATGACACTCCCCCAACCTTTGCTTACACAAGCCATGGCTAACCGAATCCTTCGGGTGCCGTCCAACAATCACAAACCATGGAGGAGTGTCTATTTAAGTTAATTAATTCGGGACTCGGGAATCCCATTGCCAGCTCTTTTTGCAAAATTATTGGATAAGCGGATGTGCCACTATTCCATATGAGAGTCCGTGAAAAGTAAATGACAAGGTTGAAAGCTAAACACCACATACTTCCTCATGAGCTATGAAATATTAACACAAATTAAGAAGCATTTTGAAGATTTTAAAGGTAGCGCATGAGAATTTACTTGGAATGGTTTGAAATGCCATGCATAGGTATTTATGGTGGACACTCGGAATAACTTGGTTTTCATGTGTTTGGAGGCACGAGCAGCGTTCCCGCTTAGTACAAGTGAAGGCTAGCAAAAAGACTAGGGAGCGACAAATCAAGAGAGCAAGAATCGTCATAATCATGCTTGCGGCAAAATAAATTAACCGAGGCATAAAAGTGATACAAGAACTCTGAAGCAATGTAAATCATTGAGGCTTAATTGACTCTTGTTCAGTCATATGCATGCGTGAGCATGTGCCAAGTCGATATAAATGAATTATTCAGAGGAGGATACCACAATGCCATAATTACTTATGAATAAAACAATGCAAGCAAACATCCATGACATGCTACTCATATTAATAGATTGGGGCTAATCATGAGAGATCATGAACTACTAGACTTTCTTAAATAACATATACCTCACATGAACCAACTAAGCATGCTCACATGGATGAGTATATGTACAAAAATGAAAACAAATAGAGTTCATACCAGCCTCTCACCACAATCGGATTGTCGTAGATCGTCATTATTGCCTTTTCACTTGTGTAGCTTGGATAATATGAAATGAAAACCACGCTCCAGCCACCGAAGACCATTGAACTCATGATGAAATTTACAAACCAAAGAAGAACAGCAAATATTTTTGGTGCTTTCGAATTTGAGAACAAGAACAAAAGAAAACAAGCAAACAAAGCAAAATCTTTTTGGGTTTTCTTATAGCAAACTAGCAATAGCAAATAAAGCGAAACAAATGCAAAAACCAAGATAAACAAATGATGAAGAGAAACAACAGAAATATTTTTGGTCTTTTTGTGTTTTGGAAAGAAACAAAGTGGAAACAAGGAATAGCAAACTAAAAGAAACACAGGAAAGCAAGATGGCAGAAATCTGCCAAAACCTGACAGCAGTACAGAAATCGATTTTTACAAAAATCTTACGTTGCTCAGTTCAAAAAGTGTTCAACTAATGAAAGTTAGATAACAACCTGGGGAACATGCACAAAAATTTGCAACTCAAAATAACGTTCTGTCTGTGCGCACGAATTTTTACGGTAACAGCCCAGAATCTGTTTTCAGGCAGCACTTCCCCAAATATCATCTTCCTCTCATTAGAAAACCACTCAAAGAGACTAAACAAGTATATACAAGTATCCAGAAATCATAATATGCAAAGAATGAGTGATGCCGGTATACCTCCCCCAAGCTTAGGCTTTTGGCCTAAGTGGAGTTCAATCCCATCGATCCCATGAAGTAGTGTCTCCGTAGTATGACGAAGATGGATCGTATTCCGGGTATGTGCTAGAAGACGCACCGGGATGTGTGACGGTGTAATCATAGGAAGTCTCGACATCCTCGGAGTCATGCTGCTGGTGGAAATCTTGTATCTTCATATATTCATCCACCTCCTCCTTAGTGCACGACCATGATTGCCTGTCAATACTGAGCAAACCTGGTTGGGGAAGAGGAATTTCTTTCTCATCCCCGTCGGAAAACAACATTCTATAGACCATATTATCTAAAGTAGAATCAGTAGTCACAAAATGATGACTCTTCATAGCAGTAATATCAAGTCTCCTAGGGGCCAATGGCACATCATTAGGATCAATAGGAAGATTTAGATATGTTAAAACACGCAGTGCAATAGTTCCTCCAAAAATAGGTCCCCTGGTAGTCAGGCGGCGAGCAATAAGAGAACCAAGATGATAGGATGTTTGACCAGTAAGTGCAATATTCACGAAAGCAAGATGGTAGCTAGAGATATTGCTAGTGTTCTCCCTACCAAGAATGCTAGTAGCAATGTAATATGCAAAATATTTAATGGCGGGGAGTTGAATGTTCCTTATCTTGCCCCGCTGAATGGTGCGACAGATCATCATTGGTGATCCCTCGATAGAGCTCCAACAAGTCCCGAGGGTTGTTATCGATCCTCCTTGCTGTACCTACAGGGGCAATATCCAATGCACGACAAAATTCATCCAATTCCATAGTAACAGGTGTACCATAGATCTTGAATGCGACCGTCGGATTATATTCCGCGTTTTGGAACTGGAAGCTCTCAACAAAAATCTTGGTGAGCATGTGGTATTGCTCCCTTTCATCGCCAACGTAGGTGGCTAAGCCCGCCCTGTTGACAAGGGTGAAGAAATCCTCCAATATTCCTGCATTCCTTAGAAAATCATAGCATGGAAAAGTAGAAGCATTAGGAGGCCCGTTGTCCTCTTCGGGCGCGAAGCTAGGCGCGAGGATGTCTTCATTGTACGACCGCCTAATTTGGGTGGAGGTCCTAGAAGGCCTCCCGGTGCTGGTTGTTCCCTTCTTGAACAATTCTCCAAATTTGAACTTCTTCATTTTCTGAAATTTTTAACAAACAATATAAAACTTGATTTGGTGACATACAATTGAGGGAAACTACCATAGGAACTTGCTAGAGTACTAATCATGCATCAAAACTAATTTCTACCAATTAGAACAAGCATGCAAGCTCACCAAACATGTTACCTACAGCAGCAAAATATTCAAGATATACTCAACCAAACAAAATTCTACTTGGATGGGTGGAGGAGTCACATACCAAGGAGCAAATGTGCCAAATTTCAGCAGGAAATCTGAGCTGAGCAAAGAGATCGAGAAATCTGGAGTTCTTGAGCAAAAACGCGAGTGAGAGGAAATGTGTTCGAGTTTTTTCGGGAGAGAGAAGGTGCTCGGGAGGAAGAGATGGCAAAGTGGGGCAAGGAGGGGCCCACACCACATGGTGGCGCGGCCACCTCCTTGGCCGCGCCGGCCTGTGGTTTGGCGCCCTCCGGTGCCCCACAGGTCATCCTCCGGTGCTCCCGAGTGCCTCGTCGAAAAATAGGACCAACGGTATAATTTTCGCGAATTTTTGAAAACTTTGAAAAATGCACATTTTCCGGGTATTAAGTTTATTATTACCGGCCAGGAAAATTTTTGAAATCTCAAATCAACTAAGAAACTTTGCAAATTAAAAGTGCTACAGCAACTAAAGCAAGTGGAGAAAGAAAAAGATGTTGTTTACCTCCTCTATGCATATAAAAGGTATTTGTTAACAAGGTTGATCAAGTCTTGCCACCAAATAAATTTTACATAGCATATGAAGAAATAAACCTCAAATCAATCATGTTACCTTGAATTGTATTGATATGGATCCAATCACAAGAGTTTGATATTCTTCTTTAGGCTCATATATAGGACAATCGATGGTTCCCACTTTGATAGTTCTCACATGAGAAATTGTATTAACTCCGCACGCTTTTTCAATCCTCTTGGGGAAATAGACGGTGTGTTCCTTATCATCAACATTGAAAGTAACCTTTCCTTTATTGCAATCAATAACAGCCCCTGCGGTGTTAAGAAATGGTCTCCCAAGAATAATAGACATATTATCATCTTCGAGCATTTCCAACACAACAAAATCAGTTAATATCAAGCAGTTATTAGTAACTTGAACAGGAACATCCTCACATATACCAACATGAATAGAAGTAGATTTATCAGCCATTTGCAAAGATATATCAGTAGGTATCAACTTATCTAAATAAAGTCTCTTATAAAGAGAAAAAGGCGTAACACTAACACCGGCTCCCAAATCACATAGAGCAGTTTTAACATAATTATTCTTAATAGAACAAGGAATAGTAGGTATACCTGGGTCGCCCAACTTCTTTGGAACTTTACCATTGAAAGAGTAATTAGCAAGCATAGTGGAAATTTCCTCATTGGGGATTTTCCTTTTGTTAGTAACAATATCTTTCATATACTTTGAATAAGGAGGCAATTTAATAGCATCAGTCAAAGGGATTTGCAAGAATAAAGGTTTCATCCAATCACAAAATTTATTATAGTGTTCTTCTTCCTTTGATTTTAGTTTCTTAGCAGGAAAAGGCATTGGTTTTTGCACCCAAGGTTCTCTTTCATTACCATGTTTCTCAGTAATAAAATCTTCTTTAGTATACTTTTTATTTTTAGCATGCTTTTCAGGTTCTTTTTCAACCTCTTCTTTATCAGGAGTATCATTCTTATCATTATCTTTATCATGTTCATTACCACTTTCAGTTTCAGCATCAGAAATAGAAATACTATTAGGATCATTAGCAGGTTCAGAGGATTCTACAACATTTTTATGTTTCTTCTTCTTTTTCTTAGAATGAGCTCTAGGTTCAGTGCGTTGAGAATCTTGTTCAATTCTTTTGGGATGCCCTTTAGGATATAGAGGATCCTGGGTAGAGACACCACCTCTAGTTGTTACTTCATAAGCATGTTTTTCTTTAGCATTATTTCCTAACAAGTCATTTTGCACTTTAGTGAGTTGATCAATTTGAGTTTGAATCATATGAAAATGTTTAACAAGCATCTTAACATCATTGGAGGTTCTCTCCACAATATCATGCAATTGACTAATAGCTTGAGAATTTTCCATTAGATGATTCTCTACTCTCATATTAAAATTTTCTTGCTTAACAATATAATTATCAAACTCATCTAAGCATTGCGCAGGAGGTTTTGAATACGGAATATCTTCCCTAGTAAAGCGTTGAAGGGAATTTACCTCAATCATGGATGAAGGGGGAATTATCTCACATATATCTTCTATTGGAGGTAGATTCTTCACATCTTCAGATTTAATACCTTTCTCCTTGAGAGACTTCTTGGCTTCCCTCATATCTTCATCATTCAATTTAATTAAACCCCTCTTCTTCACTATTGGCGTTGAAGTTGGTTCAGGCGTATTCCAATCATCATAATTCCGGCCTATTTTAGCCAATAATTCTTCGGCGTCGTCTGGAGTTCTTTTCCTGAAAACACAACCAGCAGAACTATCCAGGTATGCCCTAGACTCAATGGTTAGTCCACTATAAAATATATCAAGTAAATCATGCTTTTCTAAATCATGGTCAGGCAAAGCTCTAATAAGAGAGCAAAATCTCGCCCAAGCCTCGTGCAATTTCTCTTCATCTCCCCGATCAAAATTATAAACTCTCTCGCAAAGCAAGCATGTTGAGCACTAGCAGGAAAGTATTTCCGAAAGAAAACAGCAAGTAATTCTTTTGGACTTTTAATAGAACCAGGTGGCAAACTATTATACCAAGTTTTAGCGTCATCCTTTAATGAGAATGGAAGATTTTAGCAACAAAGTAAGTACGCTTCTTAACATCATCAGAAAACAAGCTACTCAAAGTAGATAACTCGAGTCATGTGTTCAACAAGACTTTCTTTTTCAGTACCACAAAAGGGTGTTTTCTCAACAATAGCTATATGAGATAGGTCAAGAGAAAAATCATAATCTTTATCCCTAATGTTTATAGGAGATGTGGCAAATTTAGGATCGGGAGACAGCTTTATATCTAACAAGTATGTTCTCGCAAGCAACTTTTTAATTTTTCTTGCATCGGTAGTAGCATGGCATTTTTCAATAAAATCATCATCAAGTTCCACATAATCTTCATCAAGATCATCACTAGAGTATTCAAGTTCGTGTGAATTAACAGGTGTAGTAACATCAGGAGTTTCAGCATTTTCAATTTGTCTAGACCTAGCAATTTTAGCATCTAGAAAAGTTCCCAATGAACCACTATCATCAAGCACAGCAGAAATATTATCAGTATTATGAGAGTTTTCAGATTCAGCAGAAGTACCAGCATTTGAAGCATGTGGCGGTGAAACAAGTTTATCAATCACACATGGTGAATCAAGAGCAACAGAGGTACTCAGAGTTGTACCTTTTCTTGTAGTGGATGGTAATATGGCGACCTTAGTATCGCGAGGTTTACCCATGATGGAGAATTTGCAGCGAACAATATTAATCCAAGTGAACTTCCAAATAAAGCTATGCTCCCCGGCAACGGCGCCGTGAAAATAGTCTTGATGACCCACAAGTATAGGGGATCGCAACGAGTCTTCGAGGGAAGTATTACCCAATTTATTGATTCGACACAAGGGGAGACAAAGAATACTTGAAAGCCTTAACAGCTGGAGTTGTCAATTCAGCTGCACTGGAAACAGACTTGCTCGCAAGAGTTTATCAAGTAGTAACAGTTTTATAGCAAGTAACAATAGTAAAATAACAACAGACAGAGTAACAAAGACAGCAGTAGTGATTATAGTAAACAAGCAGGATTAAAATATCGTAGGCACGGGGACGGATAACGGGCGTTGCATGGATGAGAGAAACTCATGTAACAATCATAGCAGGGCATTTGCGAGATAATAATAAAACGGTATCCAAGTACTAATCAATCAATAGGCATGTGTTCCAATTATAGTCGTACGTGCTCGCAATGAGAAACTTGCACAACATCTTTTGTCCTACCAGCCGATGGCAGCCGGGCCTCAAGGGAAACTACTGGATATTAAGGTACTCCTTTTAATAGAGTACCGGAGCAAAGCATTAACACTCCGTGAACACATGTGATCCTCACATCACTGCCATCCCCTCCGGTTGTCCCGATTCTTGTCACTTCGGGGCCATTGGTTCCGGACAGCGACATGTGTATACAACTTGCAGGTAAGATCATAAACAACGAATATCTTCATGAATCAATAACATGTTCAGATCTGGGATCATGGCACTCGGGCCCTAGTGACAAGCATTAAGCATAACAAGTTGCAACAATATCATAAAAGTACCATCTACGGACACTAGGCACTATGCCCTAACAATCTTATGCTATTACATGACCAATCTCATCCAATCCCTACCATCCCCTTCGGCCTACAAGCGGGGGAATTACTCACACATGGATGGGGGAAACATTGCTGGTTGATGGAGAGGCGTTGGCGGTGATGGCGGTGATGATCTCCTCCAATTCCCCGTCCCGGCGGAGTGCCAGAACGGAGACTTCTGGCTCCCGCGACGGAGTTTCGCGATGTGGCGGCGTTCTGGAGGGTTTCTAGCGACTTCGACTTCTCCCCGTGCGTTTTTAGGTCGAGGCGAATAAGTAGTCCGAAGGGGGGCGTCGGAGGCCGACCGAGGGGCCACACTACATGGCCGCGCGGGCCCCCCCGGGCCGCGCCGCCATGTAGTGTGGGGCCCTCGGGCCTCTACTTCAATTGCCCTTCCGGCTCCGTCATTATTCCGGGAAAATAGGCCCTTTCGTCAAAATCCCGAGGTTTTTCCCGAAAGTTGGATTTCTGCACAAAAACGAGACACCAGAACAGTTCTGCTGAAAACAGCGTTAGTCCGTGTTAGTTGCATCCAAAATACACAAATTAGAGGCAAAACAATAGCAAAAGTGTTCGGGAAAGTAGATACGTTTTGGACGTATCACAAAGTTCCGATGCTTTCGCAAAGGGGCTCACAGATGCCTCTGCTTACAATTTTAGTTGTTAACAATTAAGTAAAGCATGTGTATCTCCAACAACTGATATAGCATGTGATAACCTCCCAACATCCCAACATATCCCGATAAGATAACAACAACGGTAACGAGATAAAACAGCACTAGCATGCACTACGACTCGCAAGGCAGACCCGATAACCAAACAATAGCTGTAGGTGGTTGGTGGAGGCAATATGGGCTGCTTGAGGTAACAAGTGGAAGGGACACGTGACAAGAATGCAACTTAAGGATAGCATGAGGGAGAAGGCAAAATAAAATAGGTGAGCGACTCCCGCAGGGGCAGGAGTATAGGGGAAATGCTTGCCTCGTTAAAGCTTGTCGAGGGACATCCGGAGAACTTGTCGTATCTCACCACACCACTTCGCGATCCTATCCGGGAAGAAGCAAATGCTGGAACAAACAACGTATGCAAGTCTTACTACTACGGAGAAGAATCGGCATGCTCCGGATATGATATGCATGCTTGACATGGCAAGGATGATGCGATGCACTTATCCAATTTAAGCGGAATCGGAATTCCGACAATTAATTATTAGTTCAAGTTATTTATCTACCCGCAAATTAAATGTTCATTAGCATGGCAAAACATGGCATGTGTGCGCTACGCAAATTTAAATGGAACCGGGATAAGATAACAATCCCGCACAATTCCATATTTAATTAGGTGATTCGCTATTACCCGAGCAACCACATGATATGCGATGCAATGCAGCACATGATGATATGGTAAATGCAACAAGATATATAGAACATTTTAGAAAATAGGTTCAAGGTTTGGGTCTCACGGTAGCGGAACCAAGGCGATCGCCGGTTACGGTTTCGGCGAGGAAGATGGGGTTCTGTCTTCGAATCCGGGAAGAACTTGGTGTTCCGTCTTTGGTCGTCGATGGCGAACTAGAATTAGCGCCAGTATGTCGTGGTATCGTCACGGCATATGCCATAGGTTGGCTAATCTAAGGGCCTCCTGAGAGATCTCACGGCGGTATCCGGAAGCGGGTATGGGCACGAGCGACACGGCGACGTACCCAGGTTCGAGGCCCTCCGGTGGAGGTAAAACCTCTACTCCTGCTATGAGTGTATATGGTAATCACACAATACAATGGTGCTCCTAGAGCTGTGTCCGGCTGGCCCTGAGAGGCTAAGGGAGACGATGGTCTCTCTCACAGGGCAGCGCTGTAGGTAGGTGAAAGCAATAAGTGATCGATCGTCCCTGCACGAGAGGGGGTAGTGCGGCTTATATAGGCACCGGCACTTTACATATAAGACCCTATAGTCTACTAGCCGGCTTGGCCGGCTTCGGCTTCCGCTCCTTCCCGAGGCGGTGACGTCAGGAGCCGTTGAGGCGTCATGGCCTGTCCCATCCGGCTGCCTTGGTCAGCGGTATGGAGAGGAAGTGTCTCTGTCGCCGTCAGCCACTGTAGCCTGTACGGCGCGTCGTAAGCCATGATGGCTTGTCCGGCGCGTGGCACTATTGCTCCACAGTGCCCCGCGCTTTACAGAAGATGAAGTCAGCGTGGACTTTGGGAACCCGGATCACCAACCCGGTTCCTTCCAGTGCAAGACTCGCCAGCCTCGAGTCGGTCCGAGGCACTGACCCCCGACCGGATATGGCTTGCAGAAGCCGGCCCGGCTACGAGCATTGGCGGCCGTAGCCAGGCCGACTAGGACCTAGAGCCAGCCGGCTTCCGGACCAGCCGGCCACGGCGCCAGCCGGCTGCTCCTCAGCCGGGCTTTGCCGCGAGCCGGCCAGTGGCCAGCCGGCCGCTCACCGTCCATTGCCCTACCCGGGGTCATCCCCCCGACATTAGCCCCCGAAGCTGGCAAGGTCCTACGTTTAGAAGGACCTAGGCAGGTTTTCCTGGCTTCTTGAATATATTTGACGGCACCTGGAGGGGCCGACTGAGGATTTCCTTTCAGCCGGCTGCGCCCTCATCCGGCTCGTTCCTGCCGGCTGTTCCCAGCCGGCCGCTTTTTACACTTGTATAGTTTTTTTGCTTTCTCGCAAGATTTGATGGCGCCTCCGCCTTGCTGATGAACTTTGGTTCGAGTGGGACTTTTGTCCGGCTCCGGCTTGCTGCGCGCCGGGGTCTCCGCCGCCTCGGGTCCTGCGCCCGACTTGACTGGTCTGACGCCTGGCCTGGCTGTCGGTTCGTCTGGTCACATCAATGTCCCTCCGGATCCGGTGCGGCAGTGGGCGACGTGGTGTGGCCGTTTCTGATAACCGCAGCGGTCGTGGGAGGAGTTATGGCGCAGTAAATCCGGAGACGTGGCCCACGTCGGCCACTTGGAGGCCAACCGCCCGCGCCTGAGGGCTTTAAAAGCCGCGGGGGAGGCATCGAGGCGGTACTTGGCCATTTCTTCCTCCTCGCGCTCCTGCTTCGCAACCTCTCCCCGCTCGAGCTCTTCGCTGCTCCGGCGAACGTCTTCCGCTGGCGAACTCCGGCGAGCGAATCTCCACCGATCCGCCGCCGCCGCTCCATCAATCCGGCGCCACGGGGCCGCGCGTCTCGACGGAGCGTCCTCAGCCGCCGTTGTCGCCGCCGCGGTCGCAAGGTTCTTCCTCGCCGTTCCGCCTCTCCTGGTCATCTTCTTCTTCGGCCTCGTCGATGGCGTCCCCCAGCGGATCATGGAGGGGCTCCTACATGCGCGAGGACGACATCGAGCGCCTGGTGCGCCTCCGGCGGATCCCGCGGTCGGTGATCACGCGGGCGCCCGGCGGGGAGTTGGAGCCCAAGCCGGAGCCCGGCGAGCGCGTCGTTTTCGGCGCGCACCTCGGTCGCGGACTGGGCCTGCCGGCCTCGACGTTCTTCCGGCGGTTCTTGGACCACTTCGGCCTTCAGCCGCATCACTTGCCGGCCAACGCGTGCGTCCTCTTGAGCTGCTACGTAGCGTTCATGGAGGCTTACGCCGGCCTGTGGCCCGACATCGACTTCGGAGCCGGCTCTTCTACTTGAAGGCCCAAACCACCGAGGGCCGCCTGCGGGCTTGTGGCGCCGCCTCGATCTACACCCGGCCCGGTACGCCTTTCCCCAAAATCCCCACCGTCGACTCGGTGAAGAATTGGCAGATGTCATTCTTCTACGTGCGCAACGACGGGGCGCTCGTCGACCGGATCAACTTGCCGGAGTTCAACCCGGCTCCTCCCGTCGGCCGGATCAACTGGAGCCACAACGCCCGCTCGACGGATCCGACCGCCGAGGTGAACCTGCTCTGGGACTTCCTGGGGACAGCCACCACTGGCGGGCTGACTGCCGAAGATCTCCTCTGCACCATCGCCGAGCGCCGGGTGCTGCCGCTCCAGATGCGCTCCCACAAGATCGGGCACATGTCCGGCCGGTTCGATCCGAACCGGACGTCCAAGGCGCCGCTCAACAAGGCTCAGGTGGCCAGCCGGGTGAACCACATCACCAAGGCGAACCTAACGGAGAGCTGGAGCTACGGGCTGGTGCCTTGCGACAGGGAGCATCCGCCGGCGCGGGTAAGTCTCATGTCTTTTGCCATTTTCCGGCTTGCGGCTGCGAGGCCGACTTCCTTTTTCTTCTGCCGACTTCCGGCTTGTCATATGTTCATGTTTTTTCTGTCTTTCTAGCTTTTTGAGCGCCAGAACGCCGAGGACGGCGACCTGGCGACGAAGAGGTGGACGCCGGATCACGTCGATCCGGCTGACCAAGCCGGCGAGCATGCCGGCGATGACGACCTGCCGCAGGCGCCTGATCTAGGCGGCCAGGGGGAGCACAATCCGCCCCCTTCACCGGAGCAGCAGGAGGAGGAGGAGGAGCCGGCGATGTCCGGCACGGGGCCCATCCCCCCCGTGCCTCTGCGTGCGAGGCCGCCAAGCACCACGGCGACTTCGGCGCCCAAGGGCACGAAGCGAGCCGGCTCCACCGCCGCCTTGGAGGCGAAGGCGAAGAAGCTGCGCCGGCGGCAGCCGAAGATGGTCCCGGAGCAGGCCGGGTGAGTTCTTTCTCTCCTTTTCTTGTTTGATTCCTTTTCTTTCCTTACTTTTATGCTTATTATCTCTCTCGTTTATCCGGCTAGGGCCCCTATCAAGTTTGCCCGTGGCGGCGGCTCCCGGCAAGCTCCGCGCGTTACGTCGCCGCTTCCCCGCCGAGGAGGGAGCGAGACGCCGCAGCCTTCCTCGCGCGCACCTACACCGCCGCCGCCTGCCACAGGGGCGTCTTCCTTCGCCGTGCCGCTGGCCTCAGCGCCTGATCGCGGCACGCGGGCTGAGCCGACTCGCCAGGCGACGCTGGACGACATGTTCCCGGGCCGGACTCGTCCTCTGGGCCCAGCCTGCCGGGGCTGGTCCGGGAATGCCGCCGTCGACCGGAGCCGGAGCCGGCAGCTCCGCACCGCCTGCGACCGGAACCGGAGCCGGGAGGGCTGCGCCGCCCACGATCGGAGCCGGAGCCAGGCCGAGCGTGGTGGTGCTGGACGAAAGCCCGGAGGAGGCACCTCAGGCGCCGGAGACGACTGGGCCGGCTGGGCCATCTGCTGCGCCCGGAGCGACGCCGCCACCGCAGCCGACGACGGAGGAGCCGGCCCGACAGGAGCCGGCAAGAGACGAGCCGGTGCGCACGGAGGGCGCCGACTCGCGCGCGCTGGTGAGGACGGGAACCCCAACGGCGTCACCGCAAGGCCTGCACGTGGCCAAGGGCGCACTTCTTCTTCAGGTGCCGTCCGCCTCCGACTCCAGCCTCGGCTCGGCTGCCACCATGGAGCAGGCGTGGCTCCGCGCCGACTCCTACGAGGTGACCAGCCGGGAGGGGAACCCCGGCCAAGCATCGGTGGAGATGTTCTTCTCCAGCCTCGCAGGCCAATCTCAAGGCCGAGGCAACCGAGGCCGCGGCTAACGTTGCCAAGGTGGAGGAAGCCGGCAAGGTAAGCTTCGACTGTTTTTGATCTGATTATTATCCTGGTAGCCCTCCGAGGCATGGGCCGGCTGCTTGGAGCCGGCACGGGTTTCGCCTGATTGACTAACTTTTTCTTTTTTCCTTAGGCTGTGGCGGATCGGCGCACCACTCTATACAACCGCGCCGTGACCCATTACCACAAGGCCAAGCTGGATCGGGCCGGATTGGCTCGCGAGCTGGAAGCCGTCAAGGGTAAACTCTATGCTTCTTTCGACTTGATGTCTTGTGTTTTGTTGGCTGTCGTTTCTTTCGTACTGACGGCTTGTTTTTGCCGGTTTGCAGCTGAGGCCGCCCGGGTCCCACAGCTGGAGTCGGACCTCCGAGTTGTCCGCGCTCGCGTGCGTCACGAGCGAGGAGGCGAACCGGGCTGCGGCCGCCAAGCTGCAGGTGGCTGATGGGGAGCCGAGCGGCTGCGCCGGCCTGAGGCTAACCACCTTAAGGAGCTTGCTGCCCTCAAGAAGGACGGGGAGGAGAAGCTGGCGGAGCTGAGCAGGCGGCTGGACGAGGTGGAGCGGCAACGGCTTGCACTTCAGGAGGAAGTCACCACCAAGTCCACGGAGCTGACGGCCACCGCCAAGCGCTGGACGGAGGGGATTGGTGCGCTTGATCGCGGCTTGTCGGGTGAGTGCCTCTATGTTTCCTTCCCTTTGCCGGCTTTCGGCTGTCGGCTGCCGGCTTAGGTTGGTAGCCGGCGGCTGAAACTTGTCTTTTTCGCTATCTCCATCTTCGGGCTGGGGGTAGTTGGCTCGTGCCGGCTGCCGCCAGGCTTTTGCTTTAGAGCTTCGGAATCTCCATCTTCGGGCTGGGGGCAGTCGGCTCGTGCCGGCTGCCGCCAGGCTTTTGCTTTAGAGCTTCGGAATCTCCATCTTCGGGCTGGGGGCAGTCGGCTCGTGCCGGCTGCCGCCAGTCTTACTTTAGGACTTCGAAAATTTGCATTTTTCAGCTTATTTCGGCTTTTGGTGGTTTCTGACACGCTTCTTCCCGCAGCGGCCTTCCCGGAGACGCAGGATGCGGCCTTGGCAGCCGTTGGCGTTGAGCGCGAGTCCCGGAGGCAGGCGACTGGCGAGGGCAGCTCGGAGTACTTCTCCATGGAGGATCACCTGGCGTCCATGGGTGCCCGCATCGAGCCCATCACCAAGCTCGGCTGGGAGCTTCGGAAGGCGGCTGAAGAGTTGGTGCCCATGCTGTGGCCTGAAGAGGCGGCGCCCAAGATATCTCTGGCCTCATCGCTGCGATGGAGCGGGCGCCGGACCGTTTCCTCGACTGGAAGGAGTCGGCCACGCGCGCCGGTGCCGACATGGCGCTGTCCTTCGTCCTCTCTTGGTACAACGAGGTGGACCTGGGGCAGCTTGAGTTCCGGCGAGCCGGCGTGGAGGACAAGCTCCCAGCCGATCTCAAGGCCGCCCGCCTTGCTCGAGCCAGCACCATCGCCGAGTTCGTCGACAAGACCCTCTTCGTCGCGGACCCGAACCCTCCTCTGTCCGATGGAGAGTACATGGACGATGAGGAGGCGGAGGACGTGCCTGAGGACGACCCGGCAGCCGGCTCCACTGATGCCCCTCCGGCTTAGATTTCCTGCTTTTCAGTTGTTCTTTTGCCAAGACAATTTATTAAATCCCCGGGATGCCGGGTGCAGATGTAAGACAATGTTATTATCCTTTTATTAAGGCACACTTTAATGTGTTTGTTAATCATTTGTGTACCGAGTTGCTTTCTTTCGACTCGTTCGCTTTTTCCCATCCACCCCACTCTTTGGCTGTGCCCTTGCCGGTCGTACGTCCGACTTGCGATCCGTCGCCGGATCAAGAGCGGGCCGCTGGGTGGGGCCGATAGTATTTCAGTCGAACGAGCTGAATTCGGCAATCCGGCACTTTTATGAAAGGTTGCAAGTCAACTCGCTTTTACTCTTTCCCTTAGTCGTTTTTCGCGTGCCGGCTCCCTAGGCCTTACTCCCGCCAGCCGGACAGCCGGGTTGCGGTCTGTAGCTGGATCGGAAGCCGGCTGTCGGAAACCGAATCACGTTACTGAGCCGACCTCGTGAGAGGGTTTAAGCCAATTGGCGAAACAAGGTAGAGTACGCGAAAACTTGTCGGAGACGGCGCTCTTGGCGCAAGCTTTTTCATAACTCACAAAAGGGATACAAGGGATACATACATTCCTGTTCTCATGTGTAAAATGGGCGGAGTAACCTGACATTCCAGGGACGTTTAGTCTCCTCGTCAGCCTTGTCCGGCTTGTTTTTCTTAGCCTCTTGGGCATCTATGAGATAGTAGGAATCGTTGCCTACTGCCTTGCTCACGATGAAAGGACCCTCCCATGGGGATGCTAGTTTATGCTGTCCGGCTGTCCGTTGGATCAGCCGGAGCACTAGGTCTCCTTCTCGGAATACTAAGGTCTTGACCTTCCGGCTGTGGTAGCGACGGAGGCTTTGCTGATATACGGTTGACCTGGACTCGGCCATCGGCCGGACCTCTTCAACCAGGTCGACTCCATCTTCGCGAGCTTCTTTGGCTTCAGCTTCTGTGTAGAGCTTGATTCTTGGCGCGTCGTGCTCGATATCAGTCGGCAGGACGGCTTCGGCCCCGTATACGAGGAAGAAGGGTGTGAACCCGACTGAGCGGTTTGGCGTTGTGCGCAGGCTCCACAGCACGCTGGGCAGCTCTTCAATCCAGCAGCCGGCTGAGCGCTCAAGCGGCTCCACCAGCCGGGGCCGGATGCCGGCTAGGATCAAGCCGTTAGCCTTCTCCACTTGGCCGTTGGTTTCCGGGTGCGCCACGGACGATAGGTCCATCCGGATCCCCATCTCTCCGCAGTAGCGTTTGAAGATGCCTTCGGCGAAGTTGCTACCATTGTCGGTGATGATGCTATGCGGGTAGCCATATCTCACGATTATTTCCTTGAGGAATGTGACGGCTGTGGAGCCGTCCAGCTTCTTGATTGGCTTGGCCTCGATCCACTTAGTGAACTTGTCAATCATCACCAAGAGATGAGTCATGCCGCCTCGGGCTGTTTTGAATGGGCCCACCATATCCAAGCCCCATACGGCAAATGGCCAGGTAATGGGGATGGTCTTCAAGGCGGAAGCCGGCGTGTTCCTTTGCTTGGCGAAGCGTTGGCAGCCGTTACACTTCTTCACCGGTTCTTCGCGTCTCTGAGCGCAGTCGGCCAGTAAAAACCGTGCCGGAAGGCTTTGGCCACTATGGCTCGGGAGGAGGCGTGATGGCCGCACTCACCCTGATGGATTTCCCTTAGGAGTTCAATCCCTTCAGCCGGCTCGACGCACCGCTGGAGCACCCCACTTACGCTGCGTTTGTACAGCTCGTGGTTGATGATTGTATAGGCCTTGGCCCTTCTCTCAATCTGCCTGGCCTGGACTCGTCATCGGGCAGCACACCGTCGGTGAGGTAGGAGAGGAATTCTTGTGCCCATGAAGGTACGCATCTTATCTCGAATACGCTGACCAACAGGGTCTCCCGCGTGGGAGCTTCCGGCTTCGACTGCATGGTCGCCGGGTTCGGCTTGCTAGCCGGCGGGTTCGGCTTGTTAGCCCCCGAGTGTGGCGATGAAGCCCCCGGGTTGGACTGAGAAGTCCCCGGGTTCGGCATGGTAGCCGGCGGGTTCGGCTTGTTAGCCCCCGACTTGGGCGATGAAGCCCCCGGGTTTGGCTGAGCAGCCCCGGGTCAGCCGGCACGAATATTGAATCCGAATCCGGTGACGGTATGATGGACGGCTTCTTGATAACCGCCAAGGCGATGCCCGGCGGAATGGCTTGCCGGGTTGAGCCAATCTTGGACAAGGCGTCGGCCGCCTCGTTGTTTGCTCGTGGCACATGGTGGAATTCGCAGCCGTCGAAGAAGCCGGATAGCTGCTGGACATGGAAGCGGTATGAGGCCATGTTGGCGTCCTTCGCGTCCCAGTCGCCAGATGCTTGCTGTATAACCAAGTCGGAGTCGCCGAAGCAAAGTATGCGACGCACGCCAATCTCCTTGGCCAGCTTCAGCCCATGTATGAGCGCTTCATACTCCGCCACATTGTTGGATGCGGCGAAGTGGATCTGCAGGACGTAGTCCAGTCGGTCTCCCTTGGGAGAGGTGATGACGATGCCGGCTCCTAGGCCGTTGCGCATCTTCGAGCCGTCGAAGTGCATCTTCCAATGTGTGGAATCCGGCACGGGCGGCAGGTACTGCATCTCAGCCCAGTCGACAAAGAAGTCCGCGAGGATCTGCGACTTGATGGCTGTGCGTGGCTCGTAGAGGATGGTGTGGGCGGCTAGCTCCAGGGCCCATTTGGCAACTCGGCCGTTGGCATCTTTGTTGCCGATGATCTCCGCCAGAGGCGCTGTGGCAACCACCCGGATGGGGTGTTCTTGGAAGTAATGCTTGAGCTTCTTGGCCGCCATGTAGACACCGTAGGTGACCTTCTGGTAGTGGGGGTAGTTTTGCTTCGACTGGGAGAGCACTTCGCTGAGGTAGTAGACTGGCCGTTGGACCAGCTGTTCTCTGTTTTCGGCTTCTTTGCGCTCCACCACCAGGACAACGCTAACCACTCGGTTGGTGGCTGCGATGTACAACAGCATCGGCTCCATTGAACCCGGCGTTGCGAGGATTGGCGCGGTCGAGAGCACGCGCTTTAAGTCACGGAAGGCTTCATCCGCCTGCGGTGACCAGACGAACTTGTCCGCCTTCCTCATCAACTGATATAGGGGCAGTGCCTTCTCCCCCAGCCCGGCCGACGAAGCGGCTCAAGGAAGCCGGACAGCCGGCGAACTTCCGGACGTCCTTGAGGCACTGCGGCAGCTCCATCTTCTCAATGGCACCGATCTTCTCTCGGGTTGGCTTCGATTCCTCGGCCGAGAGACGAGGTAGCCCGAGGAGTTGGCCGGCTGGCACGCCGAAAGTGCACTTGGCCGGGTTGAGCTTCATCCGGAATCTTCGCAGATTGGTGAAGGTTTCTCTCGGGTCATCAAGGAGGGTAGGCATCTCCTTGGTTTTTACAACGACATCATCCACATATGCGTGAACATTTCCGCCGATTTGATCCTGCAAACACTTTTGCATGCACCTTTGGTAGGTGGCGCTCGCATTTTTCAAGCCGAACGGCATAGTCGTGTAGCAGTAAGCCCCGTACGGGGTAATGAACGAAGTCTTTATTTGATCATCCGGATTCAAAGGAATCCGGTGGTAGCCTGAATAGGCATCTAGAAAAGACAACGAGTTCACGGCCGGCGGTCGAGTCTATGACTTGATCTATGCGCGGCGAGGGGAAGGGGTCCTTCGGGCACGCCTTGTTTAGGCTGGTGTAGTCGATACACATGCGCCAGGAGCCATTCTTCTTCAAAACCAGGACCGGGTTCGCCAACCAGTCCGGGTGCAGCACTTCCATGATGAAGCCGGCAGCTAGGAGCCGGGCGATTTCTTCACCGATGGCCTTCCTTCGTTCTTCGGCGAAGCGCCTGAGAGGCTGCTTCACCGGCTTGGCGTCAGGCCGGACGTGGAGGTGGTGCTCAGCCAACTCCCTCGGCACACCCGGCATGTCTCTTGGAGTCCATGCGAAGATGTCCCGATTCTCACGGAGGAAGCTGGTGAGCTCGCTTTCCTATTTCTTGTTCAAGCCGGCACCGATGGTGACGTACTTGTCCGGCTGCGCCGGGTCCAGCAGGATCTTCTTGGTGTTGTCGGCCGGCTGGAAGTGAGTCGTCCCAGCCGGGTTGCCTGCAGCCGGCATGTCCGTCTGCGCGGCCTTGGCGAGGGCAACGGCGTCGTGGATGAGCTGCTTCTCGGTGGCGATGACCGGCGTCTGGGCCATCTTGGAGCTCTGCGTGGCGCGGTCCATGGAGCGGCGATAGTCGCCGGCTATGGTGATGACCCCCTTTGGGCCGGGCAGCTTCATCTTTAGGTACCCATAGTGGGGCACCGCCATGAACTTGGTCAGGGCCGGCCTGCCCAGGAGCGCGTGGTGGGGACTCACGAGGTCCACCACCTCGAACTCGATTCTCTCGGTGCGGAAGTGATCCGGCTTCCCGAACATCACCTCCAGCGTGATCCGGCCAATCGGCTGGCAGCAGTGGCCTGGCACGATGCCGTGGAAGATGGTGGGGGTGGGGCGCAACTCGGCCTCCTGGATGCCCAGCTTGCGGGCGGTGTCGCGGTAGAGGATGTTGATGCTGCTGCCGCCGCCGTCGATGAGGACGCGCGAAAATCGCACGCTGCGCCGAGTCGTGCCGATGGTGGGGTCGAGGACCATGGCGTAGCTGCCCGGCTTCGGCGGGGACAGCCGGTGTGTCGCGGCGATCAAAAGTGATGGCCTGCTCGACCGGTTTAGGTGCGGGGGACCGGCGGTATGACCGCGTTGACCTCGAGGGAACGGCTCTGCTGGCTCGTCTTGTCCTCGGGCTCGGAGGTGAAGATGATGTAGGTAGCATCTTCGGCCAGATATCGGCCATGGTGCACTTGGTTAGCCTCGTGGTGTTCGAGGTTGGCGTTCTCTGCGCCGCCTTGACCACCCGGCCCGCCGGCCGGAGGGCGGGGGTGGAGGGGGAGGGGTTCGCCGCTTGTCGGCCGCTTCATGAAGTGGCAGTCGCGGGTGGTGTGGTTGGAGGGGTTCTTGCCGCTGTGGTACTTGCACGGCGAGTCGAGCATCTGCTCGAAGGTGTACTTCGGCTTCCATTGCCGGTCTGTTTGCTTCTGGCGGCGGCTGCCGCCTGCCGCGTTGTCCGACACGGCTGCCACATGGGCGGAACCGTACCGGCGGTCCGGCTGGTCGCTGTGACGCTTGCCGCGGTAGTTTTCCCGCCGGCTGCCATGCGAGCCACCCTCGGCCGGCTTGTGCTCAGCCGGCTTGTTGTTGTCCCGTCTTGCTGGGGCTGGCGAAACGTCAGCCGGCGCCTTGCCGGCTTCCTCAGCCAGCGCGTACTTGTCGGCGATGGCCATCAAGGCGGCCATCGTCTTGGGCTCGCTGCGGCGTAGCTTGTGCCACAGCATGGTGTTGGGCCGGCAGCCTCCCATGAAGAAGGCTGATGGCTTGCATCTCGTGCACGCCCTCGCAAGAGTTGCGCATCTCGCACCGGCGCGTCGGGTACGCGCGATCCGTCTCGTCCGGGCCACTGCTTGCACATCTCAAGTTGTTGAGGGCGACCCGGCCGGCGATAGGTGCCGGTGAAGTTGCTGATGAAGGCGGCCTCGAAGTCCAGCCAGCCGTTTATGCTGCCGGCCGGCGGGTTGTTGAGCCATGTGCGGGCGGAGCCGAGCGGCATGAGGGGGAGTAGCGCACAGCCCAGCGCTTGTTGCCCGAGAGATGCCGGCTGCGGTGGAGTAGTCCAGCAGCCGGTCCTCCGGCTTGGCGGTGCCGTCGTGCTTGGGCGTGTCGCGGGGGAGCTGGAAGCCGTCGAGCACGGGCTCGTTGGCGATGCGGGGCCCGAAGCACTTGGGGCAAGCCAGCGCCTCCTCTTCCGCTATGCGGGATTCGATCAGCCGGTCGAGGCGGTCTCTGGCGTCGGCAGGCTCGATGCGCGGGCCCAGCCGGGAGTGGGCCGGCTGGCGGCGCCGGCTGGCTTCGGGAGCCGGCCGATGTGGGCGTCGAGGCTCGGAGTCTTGCTCCTGGTTCCTGCTTGGTGGGGCCCGGCTGCGGCTGCTGCCGCCGCCTGGTTGGTGGCTCGGCCGGCTCGGGGTTGCGCGCGTGGCGCGGGAGTCGCTGCGCCGGCTTGGTGCTGGGGAGGCGGATTCGGCCGTGTCCCTGGCATTGCTGCGGCACCACGAGCGTGAGGAGCCCTAGGGTCTCGGGCGTACACGGGGTCTTTCGACCGCCCGTTGGCGGCCTTCACCAAATCAGCCACCCGCGCGGTCCGGCGGCGTAGCTCTTCGCCTTCGAGGCGGTGCAGCTCTTCGCGGCGGCTTCGGCCGCGAGCATGTTCTTGTCGGGGGTGTTGTAGATGGGCAGCTCCATGGATGGAGCCGGCTCGTCCGCGCCGTCGCGGTCGATCTCGGCGCCTAGGTCGCGGCCTCTGCGGCGGATCCGGCCGGCTCGGCCGGGGTTGTCGCCGCCGGGGTGAGGCCGTGGGCGTGGTTGTACTCGCGGCTGGGTGATGTCCCACTGGCGCTTAGCAGCAGCCAGCTCCTCGGTCTGCTTGAGGAGGAGCACGCGGTGCGCCTCCAGGTCTGCCTCGATGGCGGCGGCGTCGGTGCCGGCGCCGGTGGTGAGCGGGGTGCTCAGCTTTGCCCGGACTTGCTCCAGCCGGGACGGTGGTGGTGGCGCCTTTGGGCCCGAGCCGGAGGCGTTGGGGTCAACGTTGCGCTCCAGGTTGGGGCCGCGGGTGCGCGGGTTCTTGGTGACTTCCTCGCCAGCCATCATGACTTGCACGACGGCGGGGCTGGCGGGAGCGCTGCTGCCGGCTCGCGGAGGAGGGCTGGCGCAGCGCAACACCTGCCGCGGGTAGCGCGGCGGTGCGACGGTGGCGACGTAGACGTCGTGGCCGCCGAAGGAGATGACGCTGCCGCCGGCTGGGAAGGGCCGGTCGGTGAAGCGGCCGGCGTTGTCGGCCGGCGCAGTCGAGGGAGCCGAATCTCCGGATCAAGCCTGAAGCGACTCGCTCGCCGGTGGTGATGGTGAGGCCCGTCCGGATGAAGACACCGGCCGAGGATGCTGAGGGCCCCACGGTGGGCGCCAAATGTCGTGGTATCGTCACGGCATATGCCATAGGGTGGCTAATCTAAGGGGCTCCTGAGAGATCTCACGGCGGTATCCGGAAGCGGGTATGGGCACGAGCGACACGGCGACGTACCCAGGTTCGAGGCCCTCCGGTGGAGGTAAAACCTCTACTCCTGCTATGAGTGTATATGGTAATCACACGGTACAATGGTGCTCCTAGAGCTGTGTCCGGCTGGCCACGAGAGGCTAAGGGAGACGATGGTCTCTCTCACGGGGGCAGCGCGCGTAGGTAGGTGAAAGCAATAAGTGATCGATCGTCCCTGCACGAGAGGGGGTAGTGCGGCTTATATAGGCACCGGCACTTTACATATAAGACCCTATAGTCTACTAGCCGGCTTGGCCGGCTTCGGCTTCCGCTCCTTCCCGAGGCGGTGACGTCAGGAGCCGTTGAGGCGTCATGGCTTGTCCCATCCGGCTGCTTGGTCAGCGGTATGGAGAGGAAGTGTCGGCTGTCGCCGTCGGCCACCGTAGCACTGTACGGCGCGTCGTAAGCCATGATGGCCTGTCCGGCGCGTGGCACTATTGCTCCACGGTGCCCCGCGCTTTACGGAAGATGAAGTCGGCGTGGACTTTGGGAACCCGGATCACCAACCCGGTTCCTTCCGGTGCAAGACTCGCCGGCCTCGAGTCGGTCGAGGTACGGACCCCCGGTCGGATATGGCTTGTAGAAGCCGGCCCGGCTACGGCATTGGCGGCCGTAGCCGGGCCGACTAGGACCTAGAGCCAGCCGGCTTCCGGACCAGCCGGCCACGGCGCCAGCCGGCAGCTCCTCAGCCGGCCTTTGCCGCGAGCCGGCCAGTGGCCAGCCGGCCGCTCACCGTCCATTGCCCTACCCGGGGTCTTCCCCCCGACACAGTAGTCTTTGTATTGGGCAGCACCGGGTAAACCGAGATCATTCGGGTCTTCGGGCGATGTCCATGAAGTAGATCCCTTGTCAGAACAAGGGGCACGGTAGACACCGAGGAGGATTTTGGGGGAGCACCGGAGTACACCTCGACGGGAGTAAACTACGGTTCAACGGCGAGTAGGCAACACCAAAATGAGCACAATTTTGAAACAAGGAACAAGCGGGGACAAAGGCATAACAGCCGGACAACAACCTCGAACACGAAGTCAAAACTCCGGACAACAATTGTGCTTGGATGGACGCGTCCACGGAGGGCGAACCGGCTGGCGCCGGCGGGTCAACGGAGAGGCCATGGCGCATGCGGCGACGACGCGAGGGCACCGCTGCTACTCCTAGAGCGAGAAGGGGTCGACGTTGTTCACGGCGGAGGACGAACACGGACACGGCAGCAACAGCACACCACGGGACGCGTCGAGGCGGCGGCCGGAGAAACGGACGCGCGTGCGTCGGCGACGGGAAAGAGGACGCGCGGCTTAGGGACGAGGACGGCGGCGCCGCGCGGGGCGGGCGGCCGGAGCCGGCTCGGGGACGAGGCGGGCCGTGCGGAGGATCAGCAGGGATGGGCGGCCACAAGGCGAGGATGGGTGGAGGCGCTCCTGGCGGGGGGGCACGCGCGGGACCAAGCAGGGGAAAGGAGGCGCAGCGGCGCGGCCTGGCACGGTGAGGAGGCGGTGTGCTCGTGGTCGGGGCGAGGCTGCCGTGGTTGGGAGAGAGGAGGCGACTGGGGCGTCGGGGTCGGAAGAGATGGGCTCGGGGTCGAGCAGAAAGGGAAGGAAGAGAGGTGGGAGGGCAAAAACGTGAAAAGAAGAAAGGGAGGGGGTTTTCCGGAAAAGAGGGGGCCGGCGGCGGGGAGGTGGACTGCAAAAAGCCAGGGAACCCTAGGGTTTCACTAGTGGACCTCCGGGTGGGCCAAGGTGGGCCGGGATGGGCGCCGGGGTGGGCTGGAGAAGAGGGAGCCGGCTGGGCTGCCTGGCCTGGCCGGTGGGAGGTCTCTCTCCCTTTTTTTTATAAATTTTAAAACAGTTTCCTTTATTGTTTTCTGTTTTTTTTAAAGCCATTTCAAATAGTTTTTATATAGAAAAATAACTAGAGAACGATATATTTTTATTTGGGATAAAAGGAGGGGAGTAATTGTAAAACAAAATAGGGTTTAATAAAATAATTTTGGGATCCAAATATGCATGATGCACATGATGATGCATAAAAGAAAAACAACAGACAAAATCTATTAGGGGTATATCCGGGGCCGTTACAGCCGCCACTGCTAGGTCACCGTCGGGATGCACCCTCAATCCCGTCCCCTCATTCGATCACTGACACACCAGAGATACCGCCGAGGCCAATGCCGAACGTACATGATGATGCCAATGCCGAACATGCATGCACGCCGATGTGGGCACGGCCACGCCGCCCCGCTATGCTGGACGCCACAGACCACCGCGAGGTCTTTCCCTTCGCCAACACACTCTTGTAGCACCCATCTATACACGCCAGAAAGGAGAGACACTAGTTTTCTCTACATTGCTCGCGTTCGTGTCGGACACGGTCAGTCAAAATTTTGAGGTAGTCGTCGATGTCGTCGACCATTTCTTCTCTTCTTTGCATGGTTAAACGCGTCTAGTTCATATCTATCTAATGCGTCTGGTCTCGCCTCATGCAGTTCTTTGTGGACGTCGATCTCATCTCGGCACCCCATTAGGCCACCTCCTCCGTGCCATCGCTGTAGAGCTCCATTTAAAAATCTATTACTACCCGTGTATTGCCCCTTGTATCAGCGCCATGGCCCACTTGTCATTCGATATACCGAAGCCCCACTCGTGCGCGTTTTGGTCAGGGATACAACGATGCTTACGGTCAAACAAAGATGGATGGTCTGACGTGTCTTTGCGGGCACTACGTGGCCCCACTAGTCAGAAGATAACGGTCAACCATCGGGCAACCGGCCGTTACAACACCTGTGATGGTTTCAGACAAGGTCTTGGGGAAAACTGAGGAAAAACTAAGGAGCTGGGGAAAACTGAGCATAACTAAGGAACCGAGGGCACGAAAATAGAAATCCCTATTCAATATTCATCGGATCCCAGCAAACACAACATGTAGCATTACATAAAGATGATCTTGATCATGATAGGCAGCTCACAAGATCTAAACATGAAGCATATGGAGGAGAAGACAACCATCTAGCTGCTGCTATGGACCCGTAGTCTAGAGATGAACTACTCACGCATCACTTCGGAGGCGGGCATGGTGATGAAGAGGCTTCCGGTGATGATATCCCTCTCCGGCAGGGTGCCGGGAAGAGCTTCAGAACCCTCCGGAACTAGGGTCGATGATGGCGGCGGCTACGGTACTTTTCGTGGATGGAGGCTTGGGTGTTTAGGTTTTTCCCGAGGATGTGAATTTATAGGCGAAAGGGCGAGGTCGGCGGGCAACCGAGGGGCCCACACCATTCCTAGGCACGGCCAGGGGGTGGGCCGCGCCTAGGGGTGTTGTGGACACCTCCTGGCTCTTCTCCGTCTCCCCTTTGGACTCCGTCTTCATGACAGTAAAATAGGAACTTCGGCCTAGAATATTTCTTGTACAACTTTTCTGAAATACAAAAACAACAGAAAACAGGAACTGGCACTGTGGCATCTTGTTAATAGGTTAGTACCTGAAAATGCATAAAAAGTCCACGGAGTGTAAACAAAGCATATAGATATTGGTGTAAAACAAGCATGGAGCATCAAAAATTATAGATACATTTGCAACGTATCACTTACCCCTGCTCCAAGATCACAGAGAGAATATTTCACATAGGTATGCTTAATTGTGCAAGGAACAGTAGGAATACCTGGATCCCCACGCTTTTCTGGTAACTTTGCCATAAAATAATAATCCGCAAGCATGGCAGTAATAGCTTCATTAGGTATTTTCCTCTTGCTATTAACAATGTCTTTCATATATTTAGAATATGGAGGAATCTTAATAGCATCAACAAGAGGAATTTGCAAGTATAAACTCTTTATCAATTCAATGAACTTCTCAAAAATTTCATTACCTAAAGTTTTCATTACCTCCTGGGGATGTGGTATGGGTCTATGAACCCATGGATTCCTTTCTTTACCTTTTGGTTGAGTTGGAGCTTTCTTCTTCTTATTCTTACTTTTTCCTTGGAGGATTGAGGATCTTCATTTTTCAGGTGATTCTTCATGTGGTGGAGACATTTCCACATCTTCTTCATTATTATTATCATCTTCAGTTTTAGCATCATAAATATGTATATCATTATCTTGATCTTCAGAGTTCTCATTTTCTTCACTTTCATTGGGGGATTCTCCTGCAAAAGATTTCTTCTTACGAGCTTCTTGCTCTTTTCTCTTTAGATGTCCCTCGGGATAATCAGGGTCCTGAGTACTTGAGCCTCCTCTTGTATTAACTCCACATACATGTCTTCTCTCAGCAAGAAGCTTCTCATATAATTTATTTTGAAGAGAAATCATTATCTCTACTTGATTATTCATCATATGGTAGTGTTTGATAGTCATTTTAAGAGAAACTAAATAAGATCTCAATTCTTTATGAATAATTTCTATATTACGAAGCTTTTCCATTATATCTCCTTTTAATATCATGTTCAAAGCATCTCTGATCATAAGTATAATTATTTAAACCATTAACATGAGATATTTCAGTAGGAAGTGATACCTCTTCATTACCTTTACCAGATCATATAGCATGTATATGAATAGGAAAACACGGTTCATCAATAGGAAGCTTGATACCATTTTCAGAAAGTTCCTTCAAGTAAGAAATTTTAATGCCCTTTTATTTAATAAACCTTGAAGCTTCTTTCATGTTTTCATTTGATAATTCAAGAATGCCTCTCCTATTATGGATCACCTCCTCTTCAGTATGCCAATCATCATAGTTCTGGTTGATGGTGTTCAATAATTCTTTAGCTTCTTTTGCCTGAAAATATTACCTGCAACACTGTCTACAAAAGATCTAAATCCTCCAGTTAGCCCATTATAAAATATGTCAAGTAATTGGTTCTCTTTGAAACCATGAGATAGAAAATTCCTCTCAAGGGAACAATATATCCCCCAAGCTTGGGGAATACCTTCTTATTTACCATGAGAAAAATTACTAATTTCAGCAACCATAGCATGTATTTTAGTAGCAGCAAAATATTTATTGTAAAGCAAGTAAATACATGCTTGTTTGCTAGTGATTGACTTTGTAAATAATTATACCAAGCTTTTTCTTTTCCTCCTAAAGAGAAAGGAAATAATTTCAAGAAGTAATAGTGTTCTTGGATTACCAAATACATTAGGTAGCTTAGTAAGATTTATTAAGTGTTCATATGGAAGTTCATCCTCTCTACCATAAAACTTAATTGCTTCAGCTTTGTCTATTTTCTCAGGGTCAACATCAAATTCATAATCTTTATCTTTGATGTATATTACATGTGCTTCACTTTCTCTAGCAACAACAAATAAATCTCCTAATCAAGAACTCATAGTAGCTTCAAATTTATCCAAATAATCTAAATCAAATCATCTAGCTTTAGTGTAGGCAATATATTCTTCAGTGCGTGTCATTTTAGGACTAAGTGCACTATCATTTTCATTATAAAGTTCATCTTCTTCATATTCAGATTCCATATATTCATCTGACAAACATTTAGATAAATTAGGCGTCCCCTCTTTATCCTGGTCAACATCTAACAAAACATTTTCAATTATTGTAGACATTCTAGATAGTGGTGAACTTGTTTGAGCAATAGCTTTCTTTTTAATAGCAGGAGTAGTAGCAACATTAGGTTAAAAGTGTGGCCTAGAAGGCAAATCCGTACCTTTAGTTGTAGTGGATGGCACAATATTGTTCTTAGCTGGTTCCTTATTCTTCCCCATGATGAGAAATAAATAAATGCATCAAGTAAATGATAACAAGTGGTCTTACCAATAAAGTTAGGTTCCCCGGCAACGGTGCCAGAAATATCTTGATGCCTACAAGTATAGGGTATCGTTGAAATCTTCAATGTGAAGTAATACCCAAATTTATAGTTCGACTCAAGGGGAACACAAGAATACCAATAAGACTTTAGAAATTGAAACGTAACTTTTAACCACACCTGTATATCAGTAAATTCACTAAGCGAGTGGTGATTTTATAGCAGTTGATTCAAACAGTAAAAAACAAATAGTAAATAGTGGCAGCAGATTTCCAGTTTTCACTAGAAGTAGTATTATGTAACTTTCAGTGGCGCGTAGGCATGAGGTAGTACTAGGGTGTTGCATGAAATATATTGATCATATAATATAATCTAACTAATAAAGCATCCATCTCTAATTGAGGTGTGTGTAGGTGTGTGCTCCAAATAGCTATGCATACTAACAAAGAGAATTTGCATAACATCTTTTATCATGCGTATCCTATGTAGGTGATCCAAAGTTCCAGGTCCTCCCTTTGGTGAAAAACTTTCGTGGTATTTTTCCCCGATTTTATTTACTACGAATACTGACAAAAGCAAGACGTTGGCTAAAAACAACGTCAGATTCAACAGTTTTATCCAACTGTGATGAGATTCCGGAGAAAATCTTTGAGCAAAGTTCTTAGAAAAGTAGATACATTTAAGAAGTATCAGCCGCATCGGCCGGCAGGAAACGAGCGTTCTGGCGGTGAGCCTAATGCCGCCGGCTGACATGCCTATTTTGCCGAAGCTTTCCAAAATGCATTTCCTCTAAATACTATGGTCTACTCCATTGAGCGATGGATATATTTGGTGGCATGATGTGTGTAAGTATTTTGCTACATCCCTATCAAGTTCATCGATACCACCCCTCTAAATTGCACGGCGTTTCCTATTTGACTCAGACATAAAAAAAAGAAATAAACACCATCACTTCTCTTGTATAGCAAATGGAGTAGGGGATGGGGCTCAAAAAACCACCATACATCATCACATGTGAACTAAAACCTATGTAAACAGATATGTAATGTTACACTTTAGATTTGGTGTCATCATTAACCAAAATAACGCTTAAGGTAAAATACCCTTACACTTGCCGGTGGTGAGCGACCCTCTAGCCATGACATAATTGGCCTCAAGGGTTTTCTCTCATCTCATTGTTCTCTTTGGGATGGGGCTAGCACCATTTCAAGCCAAATTCTAAATCTAATCTTTTTCATGTTGAAGGTTTTGTCAAAATCGAAAGTTGGTAATGGAAGAATTTTTACAAATCAAGTCAAATGGTTTTTGAAAGCTTTCAAATTGGTATTTGAAATGATTATTATACAAGCTTAAGTGTTGGTACGTGCACCTATTTTGGGAACTACCCCTTGTTGGAAAACGAAAAAATTCTATTTTAAAATAAAAAGGTTTTGGGCAGAAACACAACTAGCAATGAAGTGAGACTTGGTCCAAGATCCGTAGTGTATATTTCTGCCGATATTGTCTATTTGTTTTCTAGGGATCACTCCCTAATTTTTGTAGAACTTTCAAGCTATAGAAAATATGGTTCCTTTGTAAAGCTTTAAAATATAAAAGGTTTTCTTTTAGTAGAAAAAATCGAATATTTTTGGAGGGTTTTAGTTTTGGTAAACGGTAGAGTGAGTCATCTCATAATATCATACCAAATGTGAATGTGGTCAAATGCAATAATTCTCAAGATTGGCCATGGTATGAGACATGTAAGAGTCAAATACAAGATATTAAATACACCTAAATCAATTACTTCACGAAAATCGAAAATCAAGAAGGCCCAATCATTGGGGGTTAGAGCTAGTTCAACCAAAAGATCAATTTGTTGAAAGTAACTAGACAATTATATTCAACACCTTCTCCCGTGTCTAGGCTGATGGGCTTCATTTTTTTGACTCGTATAGGCCTTAGACGTGGACCGTTGGATCTTTTGCTAGAGAGGACGCAAATGTTTATTTTTTAATACTGTGAGGGCTATGTTTTAAACATGCGATCTTTTAGCTGGGATACCACATAAAAGTAGATCAGCCCCTAACTTAAATTTTGTTTTTGTTGCTATAATCATCATTGGGTATATATAGAGGTACAATATTTGAAGGGCGATATACCTACAAATGAGATACAAGATGACTCCTAGTCTCTCTAGTCCTATATTTATTTTAACACACCGGACCCGAGTGCTCGATATTCGAAGCAAACATATGAAAATTGGGACACCATAGAAATCGAATTCATGTAATGACAGAGATATGTATAGTATCAGGATGATAATAATAAGAAGGGCAAAGCCATAAACTTGACATGGAAAACATGACTGCTGAAGAACTGCAAACTGTCTCGTTTCCAGGCCAAAACATCAAATTACTATGAAGGCCGGCCTTATTGTTTTTGAGGCCTCAGGGCGAAATCATACACTGGGCCCATACAGTATGATTCGGTATAACCTTGTTTCGTCGGTAGACGCGCCCCTGAATCCAAGAAGACAGCTCCAATGTCCACCGCCGCCGTCCCCGCCGGCGAGTCGTCCTCGTCGCGCCCCTCCTGGGTCCTAGTGCACGCCTACGCCCTCGTCGGCAAAATCCGGAACGACACCACCGCCACGGCTAGCACGAGGAACAAGAAGAAGATATTTGCTTCTTTTTCCCGCGAGCGCCCACCGGTCCCCTCCAACCTCCACGTGGATTGCCCGGACGGCACTCTCCGCCACCCACCTCGCCTCCTGTCTATGGCGGACGACCTCATCCTCTTCCACGCATACGTCGGTTCTGAATATGTCTACCCCAGGTTCCGCCAGTGCGACTTCTTCATCTACCGCGCCGACCCCAAACGGCCGTCGCTCAGATTGCTACCGCACCCGGATGGCCGGTTCTACCAGATCCACCAGGTCGGCGTCGCCCCCCGCGGCGACGAACACTACACCGTCGCCGCGCTCGTTCGCGACAAAGACTGCACGCCCAACAATTTCCTGCTCCGCCTGCTCGACTCCGAGACCCAGGTCTGGACCTCCAGGGCGCTTCATGTCGACTCGCCCCAGAGGGACTTCCCGGTGGAGATCCCCAGGGAGCTTAACCATCTCACTAATTATCATACGACATCCAGTGTTATTACGTTCGGCGGAACCATTGGCTGGGCCGATCTCTATCGCGGAGTCGTCTTCTGTGACCTGCTGGGCGGCGAGCATAGGCTCCGGGGCGTTCCGTTGCCGCTTCCGCTGAAGCAAATCACAGCCTCTGATTCCTCGGACCGGGTGCTGACCAATGCGAGGTATAACCGAGGCATCGCCTTCATCAATGGCCGACTCAGGTTCGTCGAGCTGGACTTCCACATCGTTCAGCTTGGCCGTGGCCTGCATGATAAGGAGACCGGGTGGCCCTGCTCCCGATCGGAAAGCTGGACCATCACCACCTGGAGCAACAGAGAGTTGAGCGATTCTTACGATGACTGGCACAGGGACTGCACACTCCGAGCCTGCGACATCCTTGTCGGCGACTGCAGCGAATCCGGGCTGCCACTCTCACCGCCGGACCACGGCGGCGGTGATCAGGCGGCGGGGGTTGAGCAACGAGGCTTGCAGAACCTCTTTGTGTCTGACCCTCACTTTGGCATGAATCACAGCGATGGCGACGGTGATATTGTTTACTTGACGGCCAGGGTTAAATTCATGCACCCAAAGTCGTGGGTTCTCGCCGTTGATATGAAGAACCGCAGGGTGCAGAGTGTGGTTAACTCGGGCCCTCTACCTGAAGATCACTGGCCCCCCGTAGATGCAGCGTATTGCACTTGCAGCATCTCCAAATGGACCAACTAAGCAACAGCCCAGCCGGTAATTCTACTATTGGAGTACAGACCAGCCAATTGCATATGCAGAGATTACAATCTGAACTGTTGTATTCCCTCTTCGTCAAAATACCATGTATCTTAGTTAAGTGAAATCTAACTTCATAAAATTGGTTCGGATACGTTTTTTTTATAATGAGAGCTTTTATTACTTGAAATAAGCAATTTACACCCGATATCTGCATAACAAAGATGCACACAGCCGTCCAAATCTGAGAGTCCACAAGTTCTAAAAAGATAAAAAAGCGTTGTACATATCAATAATGAGCAACTGTGAAAGCGCCTAGGTAACCACTGGCGGCCCGATCCGTAGATTATGTTGTCAGCCATGTTGGGAAAAAAGTATCCCTCGTCATAGCCTCAACCGTGTAAAGACCTCCATATGGTTTGGATACGTTGAAAAAACATATCATCATGTAGAAGAATAAATCAATACTATATTGATATCATCATCGAATATATTCTCATATTATATGTAGGTTTGTTTCGTCCACAGTTCGTCTCTTTGTGCGCCTCTACTCCAACATCAGTGTCGACTCTCCATTATTCAGCTCTTCTTCACCAAGCGTGCAGCAAGCCAGGATGGGCCGCACAAGAAACACCTTTATGCATCGCTGCTTTCATCTGCGCTCAAGACTAGCCACAATGGGAGCATTAAAATACTAGTTGAATGTCCATGCGTTGCTATGGTCTTTAAAATCTTTTTTATCATCAATTGTTTGGAACATGTAAACAAAGAATGTGGCCTTTTCTTAGAGAATTTTTATTTGCAATCACCAATAAAATATAATAACACCGGAAAAGAACAACGTGTACTTTTTCAATATTTTGTCAGGGTAGATTCAGCGCTGCCCCGGTAAAAGAAATGAACTGACAAATTGATAAATGAGAAGAGGAGAAGTTTGTGTTCAGTCATGCCAACAAGTCTTTATTCAGATTAATATGTGGACCCAAATTTCATTAAGAAAAAAGAGTTACTTCCTCCTATTTACATTAATTGTTGTTAATATGGATGTACTAATATGAATCAGAGGGAATACATTTTTTTTTATCTGGAAACAATTTGTGCACTCCGTCCAAAGAATGGTATGCATTTCTGCTTTTCTTCTTATAACAGCCGGTGGGGTGTTGCTCTTCAACCACTCGGACATCTGACATCACAGTACAGCCTGGATACCAGGTCGCGCTGGTGGATGACCTCGATGCCAATGTCATCAATTTATGGCAATCCATATATACATGGCGACATGGGAGCACAAATGTACGCCCATTATTTTTGAGAAAAGCTTCAATAGATGTGTATAATTTAGATCTATAGAGCAATCTACATTAAATAAATTAGAAAACATGACTAAACTATGCTTTTTAGACAAGTGTGTACACTGTACACCCATTATTTGGATGCTCTCTCCGCCCATGCTCCCCAGTTGCTGCTTCCTCTCTTTCGCCATAGAAACAACAGGATAGTAACCCATAATCACCAGCACCAGCTCATGGTGATTCAGTATAATATCCCAGGATTTGGCGTTACAAAAATAGAGGAAACATATATGTGCATTGCATTCATGCATAGAAAATCTGGGGAATTTTCGCGCTTTAAAGTAATATAGTCACAGTAACGGAAGTTTCACTTGACCTTGGTGGAATTGAAGTAGCTCATCAAGTCCAGCGCTATAAACCTCAATGTGACTTTGCTAAAACCTTATTTTGGGTAGAAATAATTTGAGCTAAGGGGTTAGATCAAATGGAATTAAAACCACACAATAACACATTAACAATGATCAATTACTTGATCTTATAAAATATCATAATGTGGTATTCCTTGCCATAACATAAGAACATCTATTCAATTGGAAATCAAGTAACAATAAGTGGAGAAACCATTGTTTCCTTATCCTTTCCATGTCTTAAACTAATCCATGTTCTTACCATGAACCTCATGGTAATTCTTGAACTAAATTCTTGAACTCAAGACCAAGACAAGATTATCACTAAAACCTAGAAATGGGAGAGGTCTATAACCATCCAATAGATAATAATCAAACTCTAAGTTATTAACACTTAAAAGTTAAGAAACCACACTTGAGGTATAATTGAATTCACTTTTAAAAACTTATTACCAATATGGTAAAACACAAGGACCTAAGTGCATAAAAGCCACACATTCTGATTTTAATCATAACTTATTAAATATGTGGAATATTACAAAACTAAATTCGTATACATTACGAATTATAGTTCAAACTATACGAATAAAATAAACTATGATTATTTTGAAACTCCTATGACCATGCCTTGGTGAAATCAACATTCACCATTTAAAATTGGGGTATAATCTTTGTCTTTGACATTTTGATCCCAATTACAATATAATACAATCACATATGATATAGTGACTCACCCACAAGTATAAAATCATTCACAAGATATTTAGTAACAAAAGCCACTTGGCTATCGAAAAATAAATCACATGAGAGGATAATCCCAATGCCACATAGGATGAAAATATCTACATAGCTTGCATCCTAAGCAATGCCACCGCATGCTTAAAGGATTGCTATGGATGAGAGCATGACAACCAAGCACCTTACTCATCAAATTAAAACAAGAGTTACCCACCTATGTGTCATGATATTAGAGCATGCTCAAGTCTATAAAAGGAACCCTCTACCTCATCCATTTCATCATTTTGCACCATGATGCAAGAAAACCAACACATTGAACCACCCCATAAAATAGTTAGGATCAAGATGAAGCAGCTAGGAGGTGGAGGCATGCCACAAGATGCAGGTTTATCAGAATTCCTGAATAACAAGCTACATAAGATAGCAAGGTAGAAATCTTAGGAAGACCACATATTTAGATAATCACATCATCATTCCTCTAGTAGAACCCTAGATTATAATCCAAGTCCTTGTGGAGTGAGAGGGGTAATTGGTACAACCATATCTAAATATTTCTAGTAACACCATAGGAAGATAAACCTTTGATCATTATAAATTGAGTAATGATCATAAACCCTAAGAACTTGAAGTAGAAGACATTAAGAATAATTGGATCACATCTAATTCATGACCATGCCATGGAGAAATAGAAGAATAAGCCATAAGTTCAATCCTATATAATAAGTAGATATCATTCACCACATGAAATTATAGGAAGATCACTAGTAAACAACCCTAGGCTTATATCCCAACCTTAACTTGTGAATCACTTGGTGATCATAAGTAGAATCCTACCACATCTACATTACACTTAATCCTTAATTAAAGAACCTAAGAAAACTTTAGAGTCAAACTCTATACTTTATATGGTGAGAAACCATTCATCCATATAACCAAAATTAACTATAAAAAGAACCATAACCACTTTAGTTACTTTAATGATAAATTAAGGATAATAATAGAAGTCTATTGGTAGAAGATAAAACCAATTATCAGATCCATAGTAACTAAAGGAGCACATGAAATATTAAGCAAGTAACCATTTTATCATGCATTGGGGAGAGTAAACCTAGCCAATGCAACATGGTGCCATCTCACATCTACAACCTAGAATTATATCTCAACCCTAGTTTGTGTATCACTTGGGTGATCACAAATAAAACCCAAACCACAATTAAGCTCCAACCCATGTGTCATTAGGTAAACAACACTTGAACCCTAGATTTGCACATTAATTAAATATTATGCTTCACTTCTTGAACATAAGAAAAACCTTGTGCTACATTTTATTATTAAAACCATATATGTAGTGATCAACCATTTATCCTTGTAACCAAGATCAACCATGATGGAACCAATACCTACTTGGATACTTTCAAATATAATGATAATATTAACTTTAGTAAGGGGGATTATGATAAAAAACCATAAAACCCTAATACATTGGAGCTCACCTAAAATCATGTGTAAGTGACCAATTCCTCGAATATGAAGCCAAGCCCTAATAATAACTTCAAAAACACTTGGAATAGAATTTATCAACTCTAATCATTAAAAAAAGTTGCATTCCAAATGAAAAATAAACTTAAAAAAGAACACCTATATTCATACTTAATTGATATTGGAATAAGCCCAATTGTATGAAATATACTCAAATATAAAATACTTGTTCAAAATGAAAGAATGGTTTAATAATCACTGCTATACAACTTAATGGAATTAACAAAGTAAGAAACCTGCAATTAAAATTTGAATTAAAAGCAGGATACAAAATAGGAAATATAAAACAGACAATAAATAAAAGAGAAAAAGGAGAGAAGCCTCACCTGGACCTCACCTGGCCGCAATAGCCCACCAGCAGCCCAACAAACCTCAGCCCAGCACGGCCCAGACCAGCCCACCATCCCCCTTCGTTTTAAAACAGAGGAGAGGGGGTCGTCCTCATCTCTTCCTCGCGCATGGAGGACACCACGACGTCGTGGCCAGCTTCTCCTCTCGCTGGCGATCCCTCCTTCCTCGACGACGTGACGAGGCTCGTTTCAGCGCCTATAAAAACCCCAGCACGAACCCTAGCCCGGATTTCTTCCTCCTCTGCTCTATTTCGCCCAAATCGAAACCCTGGCCATCCCAGCCATCTTCAATCGCCGCCGGTGGAGACCTCCCCTGGCCAAGCCGTGGCCACCGTCGTCATCGCCATGCTCTTCTTGCTCAACCCACGCAAGGAATCAAGCCGAAACCTCCTGTAGCATCCCCACCGAGCTCGTCGTTTCCGACGGCCGGAGATGTCGATTCCAACGAACCTGACCGCCTCTGGCCTCGCCGTCACGCGCATCGTACCCAGGGTCAGCCACTGGTTCTCAAGCAACCCCTAACGTCTTCGATTCCGCCATCAATCATGCCCGCACCGGTAGCCTACGAGCGCCGCCGCTCGGCCTCGCCGTCGAGCTTGCTCCGGCGACCAATTCGGGCGGCACTGGTACCGCATACGTCCACCTCGGCGCGCTGAGTCTCGTAGTGTAGGTAGTTTGCCCGCGCGAGCACCATATCGCCCGTGACCACTGTCACTGGTCGCCAGTGAGGCACATGGTGGCCACGTCGGCACCACGTGGCGTCCAGCATGGACATAACCCCACCAATCAGTGACTGTGTGGGTAGGTTAACTAGGTAGTTTTAGTATTTCACCTTTTTAATTTAAATTCAATAATAACTGAAACTTTGCAAATGTTTATAAAATCCACTTTCACTCAGAAAAATATAAATGAGATATCTAAATTTTTATAAAAGCAAACCCTATCCAATAAAAATATAAAATCAAATTTTTATTTTTAATAAAAATTTAATTGTTTAATCATTATTAACTTTTCTATTATTCTAAATTGAATTAAAAATTCAATAATTAGGAAAACTTTCCAAGTTAAATAAAAACCAGTAAGTAAATAAAGAAAACATTAAAACTAATTTTATTTATTTGTTATTTTGTTAAAATACTTATTAGAAGGATTTAGACCCTAAATAATAATTACCTTAATTATTAATCCTTTAAAAATAATAAAATGCCAAATCTAATCTTATGTTTATTTTAAAGTGATTAATAACTTCAACCTTATAATGAAGTTATTACCTTAAGAACTATATGGTAGATCAAAAAAACCTAGTTCCATTATACATAAAATAGTAGTTTCATAATTTTATATGAAACCGTAAAACCCTAAATTAATTTAAAACCCTAACTCCACTACTTCATGTGAACCCTGGATTATTTCCAAACCTAAACCCAAGTTAACATGTGATCATGTTACTTCATTAGTAATCATAGATCCATAATTAGTAGCTAAATGATTACCAAGTTCACATAAAATATAGGAACCCTATCACCAATAATTTAGCATCCTATGTATGTATGTTCATCAAACCAAGATGATCAAATAGGATCATTCAAGTGTAAACCCTAGTTACTAATCTCTTAGGCATCAACACTAGTTATCCATACTAAGCATCACACCATTGTGATGAACCCTAATAGCAACCATACCTACTATTGTGCATTCCATAACCATGTTCCACTACACCCTACTAGTGTTGGATACTTATGAACCATTTTATTTAGAAACCAACCATTCTTCACTTAGTGAATCCAATAATAAAACCTAGACAACCTCAACCCTAATTGATATACTTCTTATTACTTAAGAAGTATGTTCTTCAAAAGTTATTCTTTTAAAGTAAATAAGGAGTAGCCATCAAACCTCCCTAATAGGATCTATAAACCCTAGCCGGCTATCACTAGCAAGGTATACCAACCTTGATAGCACCCATGTTTAATAAATTACCTAAGATGTGCTTCCAACCTTGTTAGGATCCATCTAATCCTTATTCCAGAAGCTACTTGGAACCATAGTGAACCATAGAACCCCACCAACCTAATTATCATACTTGTTCTTTATTAAAGAACATGTTCTTCAAAAGTTATTCTTTTGAATTATATAATAAGTAATCATCAACCATTCACTATAGGACTTAAAATTGACAAGTGCTCTTTACTTATTATACAACTACTATCCCTTGGTGTGTATGATTGTTACTATGCATTTTACCACTTGCTTATGATTCTAAAACAACACAACCCAAATAAGAACCTTGTTTGTGAACCACTCTAAAGGTGCAACACACCCTAAACAAATCATTTTAACTCACACTAATCCTAAATCATCGGGGTTAGGTCACACTTAAAACGATTGCATCTCATACTTATGCATTATTGCATCCTTGCCAATATTTTAAACATCATCCTTACCGAACGATGATGCTATTTCAGAATTTGGAGTTATTGCGTATCGAAGACCTTGCCTGCATAATCTTGCAGTCAAGAAAGGCAAGTTCATCGCTTGCTCATGTCATTTGAGAATTTCTACCAAATTACTTGCAAAGTACTATACTTATCACTCTTGCATGAAAAGCAAAAGTATTACTTTCATAACTATGAATATGACTATGTGGTTGGCAATGGAACCATGGTATGTGTTGATATGGTGGAGGTTCCATTGCAATGGGTTTATATCCATCTAGAATTAAACAACAAATGTCGTCCAGTGATTCTTGTGCCGTAAAACTCGTGTTAACCATAAGATCCGGAGTGGGACCGAGTAGTCAATTGTATTTCCACCTCTCGTACATCAACGGATGCGCTTACCGTAGTAGTTGTATCTTGCGACAACAACCGGTGGGTGGGGATCCCCCTCTAATTCCCCACGGTAATGCGGTCTATGATGGGTTCAATCTACCGGCGAAGGAGTTTATGGTAGTTAGCCCAGAACTGTCGTCGTGGTCGGGGGCCATCCTTAATTGCTATAAGTACACCGGCGAGGACCCAGGGTCGGGGATGGCAACAAAGGGTGGGTGTGTGAGGTAGCGGAGGAATATGATTGGCTAAGACCTTACTCCTGGCCTCACACCAAAGGAAGTGTGGACGATCCTGCAACTCGGTTGGCAACAAGGATAAGATCTCTTATGGGTAAAGCAACACACCTCTGCAGAGTGTAATGAATCGTGACCTGTCACTCCATGTTCCGGGTTATGGAACTGCGAACGCTGCCGGAAAGGAACTCCATGAAGTTCTAGTAAACTGGTGAAGGCTGACAGACATAGTTCTTCTGAATAAAAGCAACCTTTTGAAGAAATGGTTATGAAAACCTGCATTGGTATTAGACTTTCTGGTCTAATCCTGTAGCTAGTGCATTAAACACCTCTTTCCTATAATGAAATTGTTGAGTACGCTCGTACTCATCCCACTCTTAAATCCCCTGCTTAGATATGGAGACGTCGAAGGAGGATCTACAGTACAACTCGAAGACCGAGGAGTCAACAAATACTTCAAGGGACAGGAACCCACCGGAGAAGTCATATACGACATCCACCATGGAGAAAACCTAGATTAAGCAGTAGAAGGGAACTAGCTCCCTAAATCTAGCTCCTATTTAGCTAGAATCTAGTCATAGCCTCTATAGCTAGTTAAATACTCTACAAATAGAGTTCGTGAAAGGGTTAGACTACGAGTCGTTCTTCTGGAGTTTATTTGCAGTTTTACCTCATTGTAAAGTAGGAGGCTGTGCTGATCTTCTGTAACAGAGTATGTATGTAATTCTATAGACATGCCTTGGACCCGCATATGTTTCTGTTGTACCACTCTGAGCGATGTAATACTAGTGGAACGGTGTTTCATTGGTGTTATGTCAGACTTGCATACTACACCATGCAGTGGTATGCTGGGTCACCACAGTTGGTATCAGAGCAAATGCTTTGACCCTAGGATTAAAACCCTTTAAAGGAGACCTATAGGTTTGGTAGTGTCTATAGGTAGTTGTCTTAGATAAACCAAATATTTCTTATGACTTGAGATGGGTATTCACTTGAGAATAATCCTGACACACTTGAGTCAACCTTTCCTACCTATCTTTCCTAAAGTTAAGATTAGCTAGCTAATCCCCAAACTTGTAGCACACCATTAAGTCCTTAAAACAATAGATGAGTAGACCACAGTTGGTATACAATACATGGTAGTCCAAAGAAAGGATACAACCATAAGGAAGATATCCTATTGGAAGATGTGTACCAACACCTGTTATGGATAAGTAAGAATTATTCAGACTTGTAATGAGAGTAATACCAAGTGATGAAGATAGGTATATAAGAATATATCCTACTAGCAGGTATAATCATACAAGTAATGGGTAAGTAAATTATCCAAACTTGTGGAGACAATAGATAGTAAGTAATAACTATGAGTTATATGAGGTAGTATAGATCATGATGAGTCAATCATGGGAGGTAAGGAAGAGTGATAGGGATAAAAATATGTCTACTTACATGGCAGAGTTGTTAATCATATATGATTCACTTGAGAGTTATTGTGTGATGAGTAGAACATCCTAAATAATTAGGAGGAGTACAATAAGAAGCCAAGTGTTAAACAATAGTGCAAGATTACTGATCCAAAACCATGGCAATTATGTTAAGTATTCTAGAACCATAATCCAAATTCTGAAGAAGACTTAATTAGAGCATAGCTGTGGTGACCAGCATACCACTTCATGGTGTAGTATGCAAGTCTGATATAACACACATGAAACACCGTTCCACTAGTATTATATCTCTTAGAGTGGTACAACAGAAACATATGCGGGTCCAAGGCATGTCTATAGAATTACACACAGATTCTGTTACATAAGATCATCACAGCCTCCTACTTTACAATGAGGTAAAACTGCAAATAAACTCCAGGAGAACGACTCGTAGTCTAGTCTTATCATGAACTCTATTTGTAGAGTGTTTAACTAGCTATAGACGCTATGAATAGATTCTAGCTAAATAGGAGCTAGGTTTAGGAAACTAGTTCCTTTCTATTGCTAAGCTAGGTTTTACCCTTGTTGGATGTGGTGTTTGACTCTTCTGTCAGGTTACTGTCCCTTGAGGTAATTGTTGATTCCTCGGTCTTCGAGTTGCACTGTAGATCCTCCTTCGATGCCTCCATATCTAAGCAGGGGATTTAAGAGTGGGATGAGTAAGAGCGTACTCAACAATTTTATTATAGGAAAGAGGTGTTTAATGCACTAGCTACAGCATTAGACCAAAAAGTCTAATACCAATGCAGGTTTTCATAACCATTTCTTCAAAAGGTTGCTTTTATTCAGAAGAGCTATGTCCGTCGGCCTTCACCGGTTTACTAGACCTTCATGGAGTTCCTTTCCGGCAGCGTTCGCAGTTCCATATCCCGGAACAGGGAGTGACAGGTCACGATTCATTACACTCTGCAGAGGTGTGTTGCTTTACCCATAAGAGATCTTAACCTTGGTGCCAACCGGGCAGCTTTCCTGTCCACCCTTCCTTTGGTGTGAGGCCCGATATAAGGTCATAGTCAATCATATTCCTCCGCTACCTCGCACACCCACCCTTTGTTGCATTCCCCGACCCTGGGTCCTCGCCGGTGCTCTTATACCAATTAAGGACGGCCCCCGACCACGACAACAGTCTGGGATCAAACCAAACTCCTTCGCCGGTAGATGCAACCCATCATAGACCGCAATACCGTCGGGACTTAGGGTTCCCCAACTGACAAGGGATTAACTTATCAATGCCTACAAGTTGTAGACTAGGGTTTTAGTCGGAAGTAGAGGGCAAGTAGATCTCGAAGGTTTCAGCTGAAAATTGCTCGACGATATGAATACTATGGTTTTGTGGGACAATGAATCAATGCTTTCTTTGTCCCTCAACTCCCCCTTATATAGTAGGCGGAGCCAAGGGATTCGTAATACACAAGTTACAGAGTCCGGGAGGGTTTCCTACCCATCCCGCAAGATTACAAGTATTATTTCCTAATACAACTCTAGCTTTCCTTAATAGTAATTTGGGCTTCCTGTTCTCCATATCCTTCGAGTCATGGGCCTTCAGTAAACCCCGGGTACCATCTTCGGCAGGCCCATTGGGGATGCCTATGTCAGTAGCCCCAGAGATTTTGCTGGAATCGCAGAATCAGGGGAAATCTCCAACTTTATATTCATTCAATAGCTCTACCGAACTTTATCACATATCTTCGGATACGTAATTATATATTGTACAGGGATAATGGTAGTTGGGGCTAGTTCATCTGACGGATCAGGTACTAGTTAACTGCTCTAGTGGCAATCCGCAAAAACCTACTTCAAGATCACGTCCCTGGACATGATCTCAGGATACTGGTGTAAACTTCGACAGGTGCTGCTTAAGGTCTTACCATTCTGTCGAGTCCCAGTCATATTTTATCGGGTACCTAACGCGTCCGTTAGGATTTTTCTTCGTATCTGTTGATACGGAAAAAAGTAGCAAACCGACGTCAGAGACGGCGCCACACCACTCAGAACGGATCTGGGGTCTTACCTTCGCAAAGTTTTGCGGCATTTAGAGATCGTTCGCAACTTTGGCGCTCTGAGAATATATTGTCGAGTGCTTTTTCGGCTGTTGGAATAGCACATTTTATTGAGTCAACGGATGACTTATATTGCCCTCCCGATGGGAGTATATGTAGAGTTATTTATATAACTCGAAATATGCTCACTTTTTCTTCTTTCTTCTTTTTTTTTTATAATTTCATCGGGCACGCGAACAACGTTCCCGATGGGAGTAACCCCCGAGGCTACAGCCAAGGACTTGTGCTTGGGTGTAGGCTCAATGCCTTACGTTGCTATATTTTCCTTCTTTCTCGAAGTGTTCATATCTATCGGGTGTGCGACCAGCGCTCCCGATGGGAGTAGCCCCCGAGGCTATGAGCAAATGCTTGTATTTGATCATAGGCTCTCGTCATTTCTATTTTGTCCTTCTCGAGTGTTTCATTGTTTCAGAGTAGCCCCCGAGCATTTGATTAAAAACTTGTATTTGACCAAAAGCTCTCGGAATAATCAATAATCTTCTGCTGTCGCCATTCTTATGAAGCTTCATAGCCGAGATTTTCTCTTTGCCAAGGTGACATCATTGCTGATGATAGCCACGATCACTGTATCGGGAAAATGCAAGAACTGCGCTCTCTCTGCCTTGCGGGCCCAAATTTCTCATAAAATTGACACGTCGTGCAAGTGGGGGACACACGTCCTCCACTTTTCTTGGCGCACGCACTGTAGCGCCTGTTCCTTCCCTTCTCAGTGAAATTGCGTTTTTACCCTTTGTCCACGTGTACACCATCTATCTCACAATTTCTCCATCCAACGGTGCGTCGATTCACCGCACCTTTACTTAAGGTCGTCGTCTTCCTCTTTCCACACTTTCGCTCGCGCCGCTCCTCTGCTCTCCTCTGCCAAAATCCTCCAATGCGCCCCATAGCTCTTGAGCTCAACCACGCTCGCGCTTTTCTTCTCCACTCTTGTTGATGCCACCGCGTGCGCGACTCACCAGGCACAGCATGCCCGAGTTCAAGATGGCGGCGGAAGATCTGGGGAATACCGAGTGGGAGAGATCCAAAATCTCTGCCCAAGATATCAACTTGCTGAAGAAACTTGGAATCAGCAAGAAGAAAGAGGCGCTGCGCTTCCCCAGCGAGGAGAGCTATCCATCTCCTCCAATCGAGTACCGGGTCAGTTTCGTCGACCACCTCATCCGAGGCCTTTCCTCCCCCATCCATGATTTTCTGCGTGGGTTGCTCTTTGTTTATGGATTGCAACTTCACCATCTCACCCCCAACTCCATCCTGCACATCTCTATTTTCATCACTCTTTGCGAATCTTTCCTTGGAGTCCAACCGAACTGGGCTCTCTGGAAACGCATCTTTTTCCTCCGCTGCAATGGCTCCCCCAATGTCGCCTATAATATAGGTGGCGTTGTTATCTGCGTCCGCCACGACGTCGAATACTTCGACGTCAAATTCCCTGACTCAGTTCAAGGGTGGCGCAAAAAATGGTTGTACATCCACGAAGAAAGCCTCGACTCGGCGGAACACAACATTCCTCCTTTCGACGGCAACAAAAAAAATTGTCGCTGCCGGTCCTGGGATGCAGAAGCTACCGACGAAGAAAAAACGGCGACAGAAGCTCTAATGACACGCATCCGTGAACTTCAGAATACGCGTGGTCAAGAATTATCGGGTGTCCAGATCACCGCATACTTCCTTAGAATTAGGGTGCAGCCTTTGCAAGCTCGCAAAAAACCCCTTTGGATGTATTCTGGCGACAATGATGTAGATCGCCTGTCGATAGATTTACCGGTCAAGGACTTAGAAAAACTTGTCCGGAAGATCTCGTCGCTGAGCAAGAAAGACACCGTCCCATCCTCTTGTCGTGTGACACCATACAGCGCCACCAACACGCTCCCGCAGGTAACTTATTTTTATCATCTGCTTGTTCATTCATTCTCTTCTTTTCTCTTTTTGTACTAGCATTTCTTCATCTGCTATTTTTTATTTAAATTCTTGTCGATACCCTTTCTATTTTGTCCAGGGCCATAAAACTGCATCACCTCTTCCTCCCCTTCCTGAAGGTAGAGAAGTCGAAGAATGGACTGTTGTCACCGATGACAACCAAGGTACTTCTCGCCCTGAGAGTGAAGTCGCGGGTTCTCAAAAATCCGCGGCTTCCTCTGAAAAAGAAGCCGAGTCTGAGGCCACTGCCTCGACACGCTCCCTTCCTTCCGCTGTTTCTCCAAGGAACAAGAGGAAAAGGGACGAAGGTGCCGATTCTGGCACCTCCAAGGCCGGCGCACCTCCTGCCGAAGAAGTTGGTCCTTCTGAAAAGAAGACAACTTTCAATCCTTACGAGGATGCTCTTGTCAGCTCGTAAGTTCTCTATTGCTCTTTGTTGTTTGCTCTCGATGTTTTTGTCTATGTTGATTCTTATATTGTCGCCTTTTTACTGTAGAGGTGACGAGGATGAAGATCAACCTATTGACGCGACTGCTCGAACGAGTACGTCGCGCACTTTAGTTGTCTCTGAAGCTCAACCTGTGGAGATGAAACCTCGCCTCCTCAGCAAAACATCGAGCATCCTACTCCACCTACAAGCCCTCGTGCCCCTTCGCCAAATAGGGCAAGGGTCGATCTAATCAAGGAGCCTACCTTACTACTTGGTAGCTCCACGACTCCTTCCTTGGATGATGTAAGTTGTTCACTTCTCCTCTTCTGTGCCGAATATTTCAATGCTGTCGACTCTTTTTTGTTTTTCGCTTCTCTTTTATTTTTTGTTGTCGAACTTTTTACCTTATTGATGCTTCCTTTCTTGTAATGTCCCAGGTTTAGAGGCGATCGAGGGGTAGATTTTAGAAAGGGATGTGCATTGCATTGTAAATTCCGGGGAAATTTCGCGCTTTTAAAACAAAACTGCATCGAAGGGGGACAGGTTTCTCTCTCGACACCTTACAGGGTTAGGGTTTTGAGAGTGCGATGAACTTGTTCTTACTTATCTAAATTAGGGTTTTGAGAAGAGAGAAGTGATATTGCATTGAAATCTTAAGTTGCATTATTGAATTACAAGTTAAGTTGTATGATTGAATTCAAACTAACTTTGAATTGAATTTCAAATTCAAACATCAAATGTTTATCACATAATTCAAATTTGAGATGATTAATTCAACAATTATCATAAGTCAAGAATTTGAATAATAAAACACTTTGACAAAGCTCATTAGAGAGAAACTTGAGCTTTATTGATATTCACACAAAATACAATGTCAATTACAATATTCAGAATAGAAATATGAAATATTACAATACATTACACAAATTGGAAAAATAGAAAATGAAAATAAAAGAAAAGTACAAGGTAAGATTCTATCCTAGATACTACAAAGTAATCTTCATTTGATCTTGGACTTGATGATCTTCATGACCATTTGGATCATCACCTTGTTCCCTGCATTCACACAAATAAAGACCAAATACAAGTGTTATGCCAAGTGGCATTGCCACTTGGCAGGTTAGCAAGAAAATGAGAAGTGAGAGGATATTATCAAGATCTGCCGAGCTGATCCTCTCAGAGCCCAAGTGCAAAGTATCTGGTTTACACACACACACAGCCTGCTCACAAGGCTGTGTGCATGCAGCACACACACACAACACAGTGAGGAGTCACCAACACATGCCAGGCAGTGCTGTCGACCAGAGAAGCAAGGGCCAGTCATATAAAGACTTTTCACAGCCAAAACCCTAGTCATTAGCATCGACACAAGCTTCAGGGTAAGAACTAGCAAGAACAGCTCAAGAACACCAAGAACAGGTGAACAGCCAGAGCTGTCTCACCTATTCCCCATCACCAGAAATTAACCAAGCATCACCAGCAAGTCAGGAGGAGCAGGGCAGGCATAAGATCATCACAGAAGCAAACCCTCTACACCAACAACCTTTCTAGGAGCTGGAGTGAGGTATACACAGATAATCATGAGCAAGCCACAGTTTTGCTCATATCATAAGCACATGCATACATCACAGCAAAAGAAAAGGGTAGAAACCCTATTTGTATCATCATCTGGCTACCAAGCCATGTGGTGCAAGCAAAAAGGATGAATAGTCAGAAGGAAATTATCCAGGGAACACTGGATGTGTCAGCACAGTGACACAACCAGAGAAATCCAACAAGGATTTAATCCCTATCTAGCCACCCAGATTCACTTAGCACCCTATAGCTAGCTACACCATCGGAATATAGACATTTATATGTCTATTTTCATTTCAACATCAATTATACTTGAAAGCCCATGATTGACTACCAGTAATATTGCTCAACAGCATACATAAGAGGTAGGAGCAACCTTTACTAGCACACCAAGCATTGCTAGGGTCACAACAACTACCTAGCCACACAGAAAAGCCACAAGAGAAGCATATCATTACTCCAAGGAGTTCATGCATCACAGGAGGTGCCAACACATGTTGGTTTCCATCCAGATAGTGCATAGGATGCACCCAATCACTACTGCATCAGGTAGATCATGTGTGTTGTCAGAAATAGGAAGCCAAGCTTCACTGACAAGCATAGATAAATAAAACAACACACAGATGCATCCAGAGTATCAAATCCTTCAATCAACCACCAGTATTGCTTTCACAAGCAACAGCAACCACCAGTATTTGGTGAGGAGCTAGATCCTCAAGCAACAGAAGCAATTGAAATGAATTCATACAAATTGATAAGCCAACAGTAAGTCCTGGTGATCACAGGATCATCCAAAGCCACAAATTAACCAACCATTGCATCACGAGATAATCAAATATATGAAATATAATTGTATGCGGAAGCACACTAACAAGGGATGGAGTCTGTCTAGCCAATAGTCATGCTCAATAGAACATTCCTATGAATCACAACTCAATGAGCATCACACGATGGCACCGGCACTTGCATAATGCAAGGATCATGCATCATGATCAAGCCAAGGCCAAGATTTTGCACACACAGAATACCCTAGTGGCAGTAGTCATATCTGGAGCAAGCCAGAAGGCCATGAGCATCAATGGATGCTCATGAGCAATTACAGGAGGGCCACAGCAGGGATACAACATGAACAGAAGTAGTTAGGAAGCACAGAAGCATGCACTGATAATCAAGTAGAGCAGCACAAGCTAGAACACAGAGATAGCAGTAGCACATAGCAGCATACGCATGGAAATAGCACAAGCACAACAGCTAGAATTCATGGCGCATGTAGGCAGTAGCAACTAGCACAGCAAGGCAGTACCAGAGCAAGGTGGCGCAGAGCACATCGGCGTAGCAGCAGCACAACAAGGTGGAGGCCAAGGCATCCAGAGGAAGGAGAGGAGGTAGAGAAGACAAGAGAGAAGGAAGCACACACACCTGGAGCAGAGCACCGCAGCGTGCCCATGGCGGCACGGGCCAAACACTGCAGCGCCAGGCCGCAGCCAGGCCGGGCGTCGCCGGGCACAAACGCCCCAGCACCACCACGGCGAGGCACACTGCCACGTCGCGGCGCGGCGCCTGGATCGTCGGCGGACGACGAATCGCCAGGAATCGCCATGGCCGTGTCGCAGATGCGTTGGGGACGAGAAGCGGCGGCGGCGGGGACCAGATCGACGCCGTAGATCTGGTGCGCCGTCACGAGGCGGTGCAGATGCGCCCCATCTCACCGCCGGCGATGGCCGGAGGTGGTCGGAACAAAGCGGCAACGGCGCTGGCGACCACCGCGTCGCGGGAGAGGTTAGGGTTTCGCGAGAGGGGTGAGGAAGAGCGCGTCTGGGTCCGACCGAGCCGGTTGGGGCGGCTCGGGTTCGACCTAACCCGTTGGGCCACCCTGACAGGTGGGGCCCAAGGGCATTTAGGTCATTTCATAATTCCAATAAATACAGAAACTTTGAAATTATATAAGAAATGTTTAATAGTTCTAAAAAATAATTAAAAATAAGAAAATAGATCAGCATAAAATTATCTATCATAATAAAATACAAAAGAGAATTATTGAAGACAATTAAGAATAAGTCTTCATTTGGTGATTTAAATAATCATTTAAATCCCACATATAATTTTCAATAATAAAAATTAGACCATTAATGCATTTGAACTTTAAAAACACCTTGACAACATTTCAAGGTTGTATTTTACTTTAAATAAAGTATTCCCAAATTATTCTTAGTATTAACCTCTTACATAAAATAATAACGACGTCGGAAGGGGGGAACAAACCCTAAAACTGGAATCATGCATAATTGCTTCTTTAACCATTGCCCTTATCGGACAATGATGCTATTTTTCAGAACCAGAGGACAAGGGTCAGTCCACACCATCCAACTGCAAAACTTTGCAGTGTTCAGGCAAGTTCATCACTTGCTCATGTCATTTGAGTACTTTTATCAAATTACTTGCAAAGTACTATGGTTATCACGATTGCATAAAAACCAAAACCACTACTTTCATAACTATGAATATGACTATGTGGTGGGTAATGGAACCATGGATTGTGTTGATATGGTGGAGGTTCCATTGCAAGGGTTAATATCCATCTAGGACTAAACAACAATTGTCGCCAGTGATTCTTGTGTCGTAATACCCGTGTTAACCATAAGATCCGGAGTGGGACGGAGTAGTCAAAAGTGTTTCCACCTCTCGTTCATCAACGGGTGCGCTTTACCGTAGACACTTGTTTCTGTCAGGGCAAGCGGTATGCTGGGGAAGCCTTAAGTCCCCACGGCATAGTCTGTAGACACTTGTCGCTCGAAGAACAAGCGGTAGGCTGGGGAAGCCTTAAGTCCCCACGGTATTGCGATCTATGATGGGTTGCAGCTACCGGCGAAGGAGTTTGGTTCGATCCCAGACTGTCGTCGTGGTCGGGGTCCACCCTGAAAACTATGGGAATAATGGGACCGGCGAGGACCCAGGGTCGGGCCTTGCAACAAAGGGTGGGTGTTCGAGGTAGCGGAGGAACATGATTGGCTAGACCTTATACCGGGCCTCACACCGAAGGAAGTGTGGACGGGAAAGCTGCCCGGTTGGCACCAAGGTTAAGATCTCTTATGGGTAAAGCAACACACCTCTGCAGAGTGTAAAGAACCGTGACCTGTCACTCCCTGTTCCGGGATATGGAACTGCGAACGCGGCCGGAAAGGAGCTCCATGAAGTTCTAGTAAACCGGTGAAGGCTGACGGACATAGCTCTGTGGAATAAAAGCAATCTCTTGAAGAAATGTTTACCAAAACTTGCATTGGTATTAGACTTTTTGGTCTAATATCGTAGCTAGTGCATTAAACACCTCTTATCTATAATGAACTTGTTGAGTACGCTCGTACTCATGCCACTCTTAAATCCCATGCTTAGATTGTCTGAATCGTCTGGAGGAGGACTACGACAACAATGAAGGAACCGTGATCATCGGCTATGAATAACCAGACCTCTCTGGAGGTATCGAGGGCGTAGACTACCTCATCGTCTACGGAACCGGGGAGGCTTCCGGAGGAGATCAAGCCTGAACATCTCGAGTAGTAGTAGAAGCCGAGCAGCCCGAACTCTTAGTATTTAGCTGCTCGAAGAAATAAATGTATAACTTAATGAGACTCTTATATTGTAAGCTAAGTTGGGTTCGCCTCGAACCCAGGGGTATTCCTCTTAGGACCCAAGAGGAGCTCCGAGACAACATGTGTGTGATATTTGTAATAATAAATGAATGAGTTATGGACCTGCTATGTTCTGTTGTACTACTCTGAGGGATGTAATATTTGCGGAATGGTACTTCGTGAATGTTATATCAACGACTGGCATACTACAACATGCAGTGGTATGCAGGGTCACCACAGTTGGTACCAGAGCAAAAGCTTTGACCTTAGGTTGGAACCTAGTAAATGGGACCGAACGTTAGGAGTCAAATAGGACTAGTAAAGAATTCTCTAAAAATATGGTGTATATTCAATTGAGAATAAAACAATCATATCTTTTAGTGCGATAATTCTTTATTATCTCTATTATGATGCATTATTATTAATATCATAATCTTTCTATTTCTACAGCCAACATGGCAAGTTCACGTCCCGGACGAAACGTGAAGGTGATGGATTCCATACTGAGTGAATACGAAGGAGGACTTGCAGATATTCTACGGGCCATGTTACTTGAATTTGGGTGTGATCCCCGGATTCAAGTAAAGAAATACATGTACTATGATGGTACTGTATTGGCCAAGTGTAGGGTAGGGCTACGACTTCCCGAATCTTTGGGAATGAGCGTAGTAATGCCAGCAGGGGAAGCCCGAACTATGAACACAGCCTACCATATCGCCGTTATGAGAGCCATAACCGATATTCGGGAGCATAAGACGAAAGAGCTTATGGGTTCCGAATTCACCCACATTCCTCATAATCAGGAGGAAGAAGATCCCATGCTTAACCACTACAAATATGCAAAACGCAAACCAATAGCAGCTGCAAAATACATGGACAATAGCCGCAACTTCATATCATTACTCTTTCAGTTGAACCATCATCTGACGGGAGCAATCGATACGATGCTAGAGGAGTTTACTGAACCCAAGGAGGAGACTAAGGGGAAAGAACCTATGGAGAATGTGGTGCACACACCAGTCTACTCAGCTGGTGACTACATCAGTATAGATCCTCTTGAGCGTGAAGCTACACCTGTTACACCTGGGAACTATCTGGGAAGTTCCTATGGGGGATATGAGGGTGGAGAGGAATCCGGAAACAATCAGCGTTCCGTGACTCCGATAGAAAACTCCACGGGTTGGCGTTGGGGTTCTGATACTGGAACTCGTAGTACCACAGCGTATTATGACGGGGAGATGAATGAAGATGCCACGACCCAGCACCGCAGTTATCCGTGGAATGAGGAAGAAGTTGGAGGGTATCCGACACAGAGTTGAGTCGGATACGAATGTAGGAAATACTTATGGAGTAGGCACAGGGGAGTACACCCGATGGGTGGATTATGATGCACCGAATGATCGGTTCGTGAACACCGATTTCTCCCTAGGATCATCATCCGATTCCGACTACCGGCCAACGGGGAGACCTTATGTTCCAGGTTTTGTCAGAAGGACGACACGTTCGACCGGATGGAAGCCTGGAATGTATCGGGAGTGAAGATCGACTAGAGACTACCAAGGGAAGCAAAGCTACAATACACAAGTACCACGTGTATTGTAGTGTGTAATATTTTGTAGAAATTTGTACATATACTTTAATAAGTGAGTTTGCATACTCACATCGACTTGAGTATTGTAATAAGACCACTTAAGTATGTAAATATACGGTATATGTTTTGTATGATTTGGATTTGCTTCTTGATTTCCATTGCGTGACTAGTTCTGTGCACAATGTTGAGCTCAGAAAACTTGCGCATGGAGTAATTATGAGTATCATCTTGTGTTGCAGAACTAGGGGGTTATGTCGGGAGCGTTAGGAGAGGAGACCGAAGCGCAGCGCATGGAGCGCGAAGCAAAGCAAAAGGAAGAGGCTGACGAAGCAGCCAGGAATCAGTTTCCACCACCACCACCACCCATGACGCAGCAGAATTTTGTTCAGTACATGCAGCTGGTGGAGGAAAGACAACGTGTAACGTTGGAGCAGCAGAACAAATTCTTCCAAGAATTGCTGCAACAGAACCGGGTAGAGAGACCCGAGAATCAGGGAGTCACCTTAGCAGACTTCCAGAACACCAAGCCTATATCTTTCGCATACGCGCCCGAGCCAATGGACGCGGAAGATTGGCTTATGGATACCGAGCGAAAGCTCAATACCGTTGGATGTAACGACCAAGAGAAGGTTCGTTATGCTACACATCTGTTGTGTGGACCCGCCGCATCATGGTGGGATAACATTGTAGCCGTTTACCCGGCTGGAAAGGTATTTACCTGGGAAGAGTTTGCGAAGAAGTTCAGGGAATCCAGTGTCCCTGAAAGTATTGTGGAACTGAAGCGTCGAGAATTTGAAAGTCTCGAGCAGAAGGACAAGGCCATCCTGACTTATGTCAGGGAGTTTTCAAAGCTGTCCCGGTATGCTGTTGAGGAGGTCAACACCGAGGACAAGAAGAAGAAGAGGTTTTTGAGGGGGTTAAGTCCCCAGTTCAAGGTACAACTCCGAATGATGAGAGCAACAGAGTTCCAAGAGTTGGTGGATGCAGCCATCACTCTTGAAGATGACTTCAAACAACTGCAAGAAGAGAAGAGGAAGAAGGCCAAGTTTGAGCCTAAGAGGTTTGTTAGCAACAAGCCCAATACTAGCTTGAGTTTCAAGCCAAGATACAACAACAACAACAACAACAACAACAACAACAACAACAACAACAACAACAACAACAACAGAAACTACTACGATAGCAGGAGGAACCAAGCGTTTCAGACTGCTAATCCAGTGGTTTGTAGAAGCTGTGGAAATCCAGGGCATTTTGCCAAGGATTGCAGGAAGCCAAGGGTAATTTGTTTTGGTTGTCGTCAGGAGGGGCATATGCTGAAGGACTGCCCCAAGAAAAATACTGGAGGAGGTCAGTCTGAAGGAGGTGGAAGCCGAGGAGGAAACACCGGAGGGAACTGGAAGAATAAGAAGCCCTTCGGCAAGCTGAACTGCACCAGTTTGGAGGAGGTGGTTAACTCCAATCAGGCAGTGATAGGTACGCTCCAGATACTCACTCATCCTGGCAAAGTACTTTTTGATACTGGTGCAACTACATCATTCATTTCTCAGCAATTCATCATCAAACATGGGATTAGTTGCACTAAGTTAGATACACCCATAACCATACTTTCTGCGGGGGGAACGATAGTAGTAACCCATACCAAACAAAAACAAGTCATCATGATCAATAAGTGCGCGTTTGACGCAGACCTGTTCATTCTACCGATGAAGGACATTGATGTCATTCTTGGTATGAACTGGTTAGAAGCTAATGGAGCATTGATCGACTGTGTGAGCAAGACGGTGTCTTTGAAAAGCCCCGATGGAAGTAGAATGATCTACCAAGGCGACAAACATACACAGATTGAAGTGGAGCTACAGCTGAACAACATGAAGGAAGTGAAATTGGAGAATATACCTGTAGTGAATGAATTCCAGGATGTATTTCCTGCGGAATTACCTGGTATGCCACCAGATAGGGAGATAGAATTCACTATCGACCTAATTCCAGGAACAGCTCCGATTGCTAAGGCACCATACAAGATGGGGCCCAAGGAGTTGAAAGAACTTAAGGAGCAACTGAATGATTTGGAACAAAAAGGATTCATACAAGAGAGTGTTTCACCATGGGGATCACTCGTGATCTTCGTGGATAAAAGAGATGGAGGAAGAAGGATGTGCGGAGACTACAGGAATCTGAACAACGTCACAATCAAGAACAAGTATCCACTTCCAAGAATACAAGATCTATTCGATCAAGTAAGAGGCGCAGGAGTCTTTTCCAAGATTGATCTAAGATCCGGTTATCACCAGATAAAGATCAAGAAGGAAGACGTTCCGAAAACTGCCTTTGTTTCAAGGTATGGACATCATGAATACCTTGTAGTGCCATTTGGATTAACCAATGCCCCAGCAATTTTCATGAATCTCATGAATAAGATTTTCATGCCATGTCTAGACAAGTTCGTTATCGTATTCATCGATGATATCTTGATCTATTCCAAAGATAAAGCTGAACATGCTGAACATCTGAAGATAGTGTTGCAAACACTAAGAGAACATCAACTCTATGCCAAATTCAGCAAGTGTGAATTCTGGCTAGATCAAGTAGAATTCCTTGGTCATGTCATTAGTAAAGATGGAATAGCTGTTAACCCGAGCAAGGTAGCAGCAGTTCTAGAATGGGAAGCACCTAAGACTGTCAAAGAAATCCGAGGATTCCTAGGAATGGCAGGATACTATCGGAGATTCATTGAAGGATTCTCCAAGATAGCAGGACCAATGACGAAGCTGCTAAGGAAGAACACATCATTTGTGTGGTCCGATGAGTGTGAGAAGAGTTTTCAGACTCTAAAAGAGAAACTCACCACAGCACCGGTGTTAGCAGTTCCTGAAGTTGGCAAGGATTACACCGTGTATTGTGACGCATCCAAGCATGGATTGGGTTGTGTACTCATGCAAGATCGGAAGGTAATATCATATGGATCGAGGCAACTCAGACCTCATGAAGTGAACTATCCAACACATGATTTAGAGTTAGCAGCAGTAGTATTTGCACTTAAAACATGGAGACATTTTCTCTATGGAGCCAAGTGTGAGCTCTATACGGATCAGAAAAGTCTCAAATACTTCTTCACTCAGAAGGAACTCAATATGAGGCAGAAAAGATGGCTAGAATTAATCAAGGATTATGATTTGACTATCAATTATACTCCAGGAAAGGCTAATGTTGTAGCGGATGCTTTGAGTAGAAAGAGCACTGGAGGAGTGGAACAAGAGTTATCACCAGAGTTGAAAAAGGAAATAAGTCAAGCCCAAATACAACTTTGGGAGAAAGAAGCTCATGAAGGACTATCGGCTTTACAAGTAGCCGATGAGCTAAATGTCAACCTGAAGAATGAGATAATGATGGGTCAGTTGGACGATCCATTCATCGTGGAGGAGATGAGAAGGATAGATGAAGGTAGACCATCAGAATTTCATCGTGGAGAATCTGGATCATTATAGTTCCAGAAAAGAATTTGTGTTCCGGATATTGCTGAAATCAAGGAAGTAATACTCCGGGAAGCCCATCAAACACCATACTCCATTCATCCGGGAAGTACGAAGATGTACATGGATGTAAAGGAGCTATTCTGGTGGAACAATATGAAGAGAGAGATAGCACAATATGTGGCGGAATGCCATACCTGCCAGAGAGTGAAGGCTGAACACCAGAGTCCGGCAGGAAAGTAACAACCTTTACCTATTCCAGAGTGGAAATGGGAGGAAATAGGGATGGATTTCATCACCGGACTACCCATGACCAATAAAAAGAAGGACATGATATGGGTAATTGTGGACCGGTTGACGAAAAGTGCACACTTCTTAGCGGTAAACCAGCAAGATAAAGGAGAGAAACTCATCGATCTTTACATCAAAGAGATCGTGAGTAAACATGGAGTGCCCAAGAAGATCGTGTCGGATCGAGGATCCGTGTTCACGTCAGCATTTTGGAAGCAATTACATGAAGCTTTAGGATCCAAGTTGGACTATAGTACCGCCTATCATCCCCAGACAGGTGGACAAACCGAGAGAACCAACCAGATCTTAGAGGATATGCTTAGGGCTTGTGCCTTAGACTTCGGAGGATCATGGGAAGAACATTTACCACTAGCAGAGTTTTCATACAACAACAGCTATCAAAGTAGCATCAAGATGGCACCGTTTGAAGCTCGTATGGAAGGAAGTGTAGATCACCGATATGTTGGTATGAAGCCGGAGCAAGCAAAGAGTTCAACCCCGATTATGTCAAGGAAAAGCAACACATCATTGACATTATAAGAGATAGACTGAAGATAGCCCAAAGTCGACAAAAGAGCTATGCAGACCAAAAGAGAAGGACTTGGGAGCCACAAGTTGGAGATATGGTATATCTTAAGGTAAGCCCGATGAAAGGTCTTCAGAGGTTTGGAGTAAAAGGAAAGCTAAGCCCTAGGTACATCGGACCTTTCAAGATTCTGAGTCAAAACCGAGGGTTAGCCTTCGAATTGGAACTACCGGGAAGGTTATCTCAGGTTCACAACGTATTCCATGTGTCGCAACTCAGAAAATGTTTGAAGACCCCAGATGAACCAGTATCACATGAAGAGCTCGAGTTACAACCAGATTTGACATACATCGAGAAGCCAGCAAAGATTCTCGAGGAGAACTGGAAACAACTCAGGAATCGAGCGATAAAGTATTGCAAGATACAATGGAAGCATCATCCCGAGAGGGAAGCCACCTGGGAAAAGGAGGAAGACCTGAGGAAAACATACCCCGAACTTTTCAGGTATTACAACCACAACTTCAGGACGAAGTTTTCTTTAAGGGGGAAAGGTTGTAATGTCCCAGGTTTAGAGGCGATCGAGGGGTAGATTTTAGAAAGGGATGTGCATTGCATTGTAAATTCCGGGGAAATTTCGCGCTTTTAAAACAAAACTGCATCGAAGGGGGACAGGTTTCTCTCTCGACACCTTACAGGGTTAGGGTTTCGAGAGTGCGATGAACTTGTTCTTACTTATCTAAATTAGGGTTTTGAGAAGAGAGAAGTGATATTGCATTGAAATCTTAAGTTGCATTATTGAATTACAAGTTAAGTTGTATGATTGAATTCAAACCAACTTTGAATTGAATTTCAAATTCAAACATCAAATGTTTATCACATAATTCAAATTTGAGATGATTAATTCAACAATTATCATAAGTCAAGAATTTGAATAATAAAACACTTTGACAAAGCTCATTAGAGAGAAACTTGAGCTTTATTGATATTCACACAAAATACAATGTCAATTACAATATTCGGAATAGAAATATGAAATATTACAATACATTACACAAATTGGAAAAATAGAAAATGAAAATAAAAGAAAAGTACAAGGTAAGATTCTATCCTAGATACTACAAAGTAATCTTCATTTGATCTTGGACTTGATGATCTTCATGACCATTTGGATCATCACCTTGTTCCCCGCATTCACACAAATAAAGACCAAATACAAGTGTTATGCCAAGTGGCATTGCCACTTGGCAGGTTAGCAAGAAAATGAGAAGTGAGAGGATATTATCAAGATCTGCCGAGCTGATCCTCTCAGAGCCCAAGTGCAAAGTATCTGGTTTACACACACACACACAGCCTACTCACAAGGCTGTGTGCATGCAGCACACACACACAACACAGTGAGGAGTCACCAACACATGCCAGGCAGTGCTGTCGACCAGAGAAGCAAGGGCCAGTCATATAAAGACTTTTCACAGCCAAAACCCTAGTCAATAGCATCGACACAAGCTTCAGGGTAAGAACTAGCAAGAATATCTCAAGAACACCAAGAACAGGTGAACAGCCAGAGCTGTCTCACCTATTCCCCATCACCAGAAATTAACCAAGCATCACCAGCAAGTCAGGAGGAGCAGGGCAGGCATAAGATCATCACAGAAGCAAACCCTCTACACCAACAACCTTTCTAGGAGCTGGAGTGAGGTATACACGGATAATCATGAGCAAGCCACAGCTTTGCTCATATCATAAGCACATGCATACATCACAGCAAAAGAAAAGGGTAGAAACCCTGTCTGTATCATCATCTGGCTACCAAGCCATGTGGTGCAAGCAAAAAGGATGAATAGTCAGAAGTAAATTATCCAGGGAACACTGGATGTGTCAGCACAGTGACACAACCAGAGAAATCCAACAAGGATTTAATCCCTATCTAGCCACCCAGATTCACTTAGCACCCTATAGCTAGCTACACCATCAGAATATAGACATTTATATGTCTATTTTCATTTCAACATCAATTATACTGAAAGCCCATGATTGACTACCAGTAATATTGCTCAACAGCATACATAAGAGGTAGGAGCAACCTTTACTAGCACACCAAGCATTGCTAGGGTCACAACAACTACCTACCCACACAGAAAAGCCACAAGAGAAGCATATCATTACTCCAAGGAGTTCATGCATCACAGGAGGTGCCAACACATGTTGGTTTCCATCCAGATAGTGCATAGGATGCACCCAATCACTACTGCATCAGGTAGATCATGTCTGTTGTCAGAAATAGGAAGCCAAGCTTCACTGACAAGCATAGATAAATAAAACAACACGCACAGATGCATCCAGAGTATCAAATCCTTCAATCAACCACCAGTATTGCTTTCACAAGCAACAGCAACCACCAGTATTTGGTGAGGAGCTAGATCCTCAAGCAACAGAAGCAATTGAAATGAATTCATACAAATTGATAAGCCAACAGTAAGTCCTGGTGATCACAGGATCATCCAAAGCCACAAATTAACCAACCATTGCATCACGGATAATCAAATATATGAAATATAATTGTATGCAGAAGCACACTAACAAGGGATGGAGCTGTCTAGCCAACAGTCATGCTCAATAGAACATTCCTATGAATCACAACTCAATGAGCATCACACAGTGGCACTGGCACTTGCATAATGCAAGGATCATGCATCATGATCAAGCCAAGGCCAAGATTTTGCACACACAGAATACCCTAGTGGCAGTAGTCATATCTGGAGCAAGCCAGAAGGCCATGAGCATCAATGGATGCTCATGAGCAATTACAGGAGGGCCACAGCAGGGATACAGCATGAACAGAAGTAGTTAGGAAGCACAGAAGCATGCACTGATAATCAAGTAGAGCAGCACAAGCTAGAACACAGAGATAGCAGTAGCACATAGCAGCATACGCATGGCAATAGCACAAGCACAACAGCTAGAATTCATGGCGCATGTAGGCAGTAGCAACTAGCACAACAAGGCAGTACCAGAGCAAGGTGGCGCAGAGCACATCGGCGTAGCAGCAGCAGCACAACAAGGTGGAGGCCAAGGCATCCAGAGGAAGGAGAGGAGGTAGAGAAGACAGGAGAGAAGGAAGCACACACACCTGGAGCAGAGCACCGCAGCGTGCCCATGGCGGCACGGCGGTACGGGCCAAACACGGCAGCGCCAGGCCGCAGCCAGGCCGGGCGTCGCCAGGCACAAACGCCCCAGCACCACCACGGCAAGGCACACGGCCACGTCGCGGCGCGGCGCCTGGATCGTCGGCGGACGACGAATCGCCAGGAATCGCCACGGCCGTGTCGTAGATGCGTTGGGGACGAGAAGCGGTGGCGGCAGGGACCAGATCGACGCCGTAGATCTGGTGCGCCGTCACGAGGCGGTGCAGATGCGCCCCATCTCACCGCCGGCGATGGCCGGAGGTGGTCGGAACAAAGCGGCGACGGCGCTGGCGACCACCGCGTCGCGGGAGAGGTTAGGGTTTCGCGAGAGGGGAGAGGAAGAGCGCGTCTGGGTCCGACCGAGCCGGTTGGGGCGGCTCGGGTTCGACCTAACCCGTTGGGCCACCCTGACAGGTGGGGCCCAAGGGCATTTTGGTCATTTCATAATTCCAATAAATACAGAAACTTTGAAATTATATAAGAAATGTTTAATAGTTCTAAAAAAATAATTAAAAATATGAAAATAGATCAGCATAAAATTCTCTATCATAATAAAATACAAAAGAGAATTATTGAAGACAATTAAGAATAAGTCTTCATTTGGTGATTTAAATAATCATTTAAATCCCACATATAATTTTCAATAATAAAAATTAGACCATTAATGCATTTGAACTTTAAAAACACCTTGACAACATTTCAAGGTTGTATTTTACTTTAAATAAAGTATTCCCAAATTATTCTTAGTATTAACCTCTTACATAAAATAATAATGACATCGGAAGGGGGGAACAAACCCTAAAACTGGAATCATGCATAATTGCTTCTTTAACCATTGCCCTTATCGGACAATGATGCTTATTTTTCAGAACCAGAGGACAAGGGTCAGTCCACACCATCCAACTGCAAAACTTTGCGGTGTTCGAGCAAGTTCATCACTTGCTCATGTCATTTGAGTACTTTTATCAAATTACTTGCAAAGTACTATGGTTATCACGATTGCATAAAAACCAAAACCACTACTTTCATAACTATGAATATGACTATGTGGTGGGCAATGGAACCATGGATTGTGTTGATATGGTGGAGGTTCCATTGCAAGGGTTAATATCCATCTAGGACTAAACAACAATTGTCGCCGATGATTCTTGTGCCGTAATACCCGTGTTAACCATAAGATCCGGAGTGGGACGGAGTAGTCAAAAGTGTTTCCACCTCTCGTTCATCAACGGATGCGCTTTACCGTAGACACTTGTTACTGTCAGGGCAAGCGGTAGGCTGGGGAAGCCTTAAGTCCCCACGGCATAGTCCGTAGACACTTGTCGCTCGAAGAACAAGCGGTAGGCTGGGGAAGCCTTAAGTCCCCACGGTATTGCGATCTATGATGGGTTGCAGCTACCGGCGAAGGAGTTTGGTTCGATCCCAGATCGTCGTCGTGGTCGGGGTCCACCCTGAAAACTATGGGAATAATGGGACCGGCGAGGACCCAGGGTCGGGGCTTGCAACAAAGGGTGGGTGTTCGAGGTAGCGGAGGAACATGATTGGCTAGACCTTATACCGGGCCCCACACCGAAGGAAGTGTGGACGGGAAAGCTGCCCGGTTGGCACCAAGGTTAAGATCTCTTATGGGTAAAGCAACACACCTCTGCAGAGTGTAAAGAACTGTGACTCGTCACTCCTCGTTCGGGATATGGAACTGCGAACGCGGCCGGAAAGGAGCTCCATGAAGTTCTAGTAAACCGGTGAAGGCTGACGGACATAGCTCTTTGGAATAAAAGCAATCTCTTGAAGAAATGTTTACCAAAACTTGCATTGGTATTAGACTTTTTGGTCTAATATCGTAGCTAGTGCATTAAACACCTCTTATCTATAATGAACTTGTTGAGTACGCTCGTACTCATGCCACTCTTAAATCCCATGCTTAGATTGTCTGAATCGTCTGGAGGAGGACTATGACAACAATGAAGGAGCCGTGATCATCGGCTATGAAGAACCAGACCTCTCTGGAGGTATCGAGGGCGTAGACTACCTCATCGTCTACGGAACCGGGGAGGCTTCCGGAGGAGATCAAGCCTGAACATCTCGAGTAGTAGTAGAAGCCGAGCAGCCCGAACTCTTAGTATTTAGCTGCTCGAAGAAATAAATGTATAACTTAATGAGACTCTTATATTGTAAGCTAAGTTGGGTTCGCCTCGAACCCAGGGGTATTCCTCTTAGGACCCAAGAGGAGCTCCGAGACAACATGTGTGTGATATTTGTAATAATAAATGAATGAGTTATGGACCTGCTATGTTATGTTGTACTACTCTGAGGGATGTAATATTTGCGGAATGGTACTTCGTGAATGTTATATCAATGACTGGCATACTACAACATGAAGTGGTATGCAGGGTCACCACATTTCTCTATCTTTCTTTGTCGGCCCTTGATGAAGGAATTCATCCATCTCGGTACCCAATTCATCGGGTACCGTGATCATGCTAAAAAAGTCGAAGGTACTATTTTGCTACTTCTTCTGGTACATGACCTCTCCATCATTTCTTATCATGACTTTGATTGCTGTCGACTATTTTGTCAGAAAATCTCGTAGAGGCCAACAAACGTGCTGATTCTCTTGCTCGTAAACTGGAGCAAAGTAAAAAGGCTCGTAAGAAAGCTGAAGCAGATGCTGCCGCTGTTGAAGATCTTCGAAAAAGACTTCATGACGCGGAAACTTCACTGAGCGACAATCTAGCTCAACAGGCTGCTCGCGAAAAAGAAATCCTTAGCCGCCTGGAGTTGCAAAGTCGACGTTTTGTGAGTAAGTACTCACATTTCTTTCATTTCTTCGGATCATTAAATTTTTCTTGGCTTGCTTTTTCCTGACAAACTTCTTTTGACTCACTTAGGGAAAACGCATCAAGACTATGATCTGGAGAACCCTGAAGGTGATTCACTTCTGGACGCTCTTTCCCTCCTTGAGATTCACGGAGATGAGGCGCGTGAAGGTCTTACTGAAGCCAGAGCAGGTCTGTCGCGTCTTTTCCCTTATTTCTTCCCGAAGAAAGAAGAGCCCAAGATTTTCACAACTCTCGCCAAGTGCTTCAACTCTCAAGAAGACCTTGGGCTCAAACTTCGCCAAGAAGGTTTGAAAGTTGGCGTCGAAGGCACTATCGCCTTGGTCGCTGACAGCCAACAAGATGTCGACTGGACGAGAGTTGGGGATGTGAAGGAGATGGAGACGAAAAGGTGGCAATCGTTGATTAAGGCTGCCAGGCCTAATGCGAAGAAAATCCTTGCCTACCTCGGATGCAAACCAACTCCTGCTCCCAGCTCATCGAAGCCGGAGGTCAAGTAGACCACACCCTTTCTTTCTTTTGTTTTCTCTTTTCTTTTGATGCTGTCGCTAGAATAGCTTTTGCGACAACCGTCCCATTGGTTCATTAGGAACCATCCTTTTGTAATAGCCATGTAAATACTTTGAATATCAATGGAAATCTTCTTTGCTTGATGATTGATGTCGAAACTTTTATTTCCAGTTGATTTTTGACAACTACACTTCAACTCCTCGTCCTGCCGATGCTTTTCCCACCTCATCCTACTCGAAGAAAGCGCCTGTCGATGATGAATTTGCCGAAGATTCCTCGAGTAGGGGTTCAACACAAGACTTGGCAGAACTTCGTCAACAGCTCCAGTCTATGAAGAAGCAGGCACTTATAATAATGGAGCAATCTCGAAAATCCTCGGAGAAGGAAAAGATTGCGCTTCAACAAGCCAGGATGCTATAGCTGCAAAAGAAGATGCAGTTGTTGCAACTGCCGAAGCTTCTCGACGAGAGAATTACATGCTTGAGCTAATGATTGATTCCAGCTTGGATATGGCGGGTATACTTCGTTCGCTTGACCATACTTATCTTTTATTCCCAATGTTCTTTCTTTCCTCTCTTATTCCTCCGCTGAAAACAGTTTCTTTTTTGGATACTGCTGCCGAAGATCAACGTGTTGAAGCTCGATCCAGTGTGCTTCTCAGGCTTGCATCGGAACATGGTTCTAATTTTTGGGTTACACCTGAACGCACTCGCCAAATCGTCAGATTTCAAGATCGTGCGGGTCAGGTCCGTGATTTTCTCGACTTCTGTGCAAGGACATTGTCCTCAGTTTACAGCGCCTTATTCCCGCGCAACAAGATGCCAGAAACCCTGCCTGCTCTGATGGATAAGTTGCGGGATGCACCTCGAATCCATGGATTTGTACGGGCTCAAATGTCTGCTGGCGCGAGATTTGCTATGATTATGATACAAATCTGCTATCCGAAGTTGGATATGAGTCGAATTGTTGCCAAGTGTCTGGCCAAGATGGCGAAGAGGAAAATGAATATTGAAAAAATTGATGATGTGGTGAAGCCTGTAGGAGAAGACATGATGGATGAATTGCTTCGGATGGATGCTGAGTTCTTCGTAAAGGGTAGCTATGCTGAACATAGTACTCGTACTTCCAATAGTGAACGAATGACCATAGATAACATACTAGGCGGCCGTTAATAATTTTTCCTTTGTCCTGCCGATTTTTCTCAATGATTGCACCTTGTATATGTAAACATAATCTATATTGTAAAGCCACTATATATGTTTTTCTTGATTTTTTGTCAAGCCCCCGAGTGTTTCGGTGGTGAATTTCTTTATTGTGTATGCGAGGTTTAAACCAAGGCCAATAAATTATATTGAGTATACTATATTTGCGGGTACGAGCCCCCGAGCCTTTTTTGCTGATCGCTATTTTGTATCTTCGTTTATTTTGCGAGGTGGTTTGCACCAAGGAGAAATATTTTCGGTAATATATATTGTAACTCTTGGGCACAAGCCACCGAGCCTGTCGAAGAAAAAGATATATATCTCCACTATCTTTATTATATTGCAGCACCGCGAGCTCGCCTCATTAAAAACCTTTTCCAGCCCCACTCGGTGCCCTGAAAAGGGAAAATAGTGCGTCTGAAAACTCGCGGGCATTTCAGTACATTGTATTTTTACAAGGAGCACTATATTTCGACTCTAGGCATAAAAACGCCTGAGTTGTGCCACGTTCCAGGGGTTTTTCTAGGGAGCCCCCGTCTTCTTGTCCTTTATCCTGTACGCTCCTCCTTCGATTACTTCTGTGACGATGTAAGGGCCGAGCCATGGCGACTCGAGTTTTTTAGTACTATTTTGATTGAGTCGTAGGACTAGGTCTCCAATCTGAAAAGATCTTGGCCGCAAACGTCGACTGTGGTAGTTTTTCAAGTCTTGCTGATACTTGGTGACCCGTGATAGTACCTCATCTCGAGCTTCGTCAAGTGCGTCGACATCGTCTTCCAGTGCTTTTTTGGAAGCTTCCTCATCATATTCCGCGACTCTTGGAGAATCATGCTCTATTTCTATCGGCAATACTGCCTCGGCTCCATGGACCAGAAAAAACGGAGTCTCCTGTGTCGCCGTATTTGGTGTTGTTCGGATACTCCACAACACACTTGGCAACTCCTCTGGCCAAGTATGTCGAGCTTTTTCCAATTGTCCTAACAATCGCTTCTTGATACCATTGCAAATGATACCATTGGCTTTCCCGACTTGGCCGTTGGTTTGCGAATGCGCAACTGACGCGAAGTGCAATTTGATGCCCACCTCTGCACAATATCCCTTGAATTCCTTGGATGTGAAGTTACTACCATTGTCTGTGACGATGCTATGAGGTACTCCAAACTGAAAGACGATGCTTTTCACGAACTTAATTGTGGATGCTCCATCTGGTGAATTTATCGGCTTTGCTTCTATCCACGTCGTGAATTTGTCGACAGCGACAAGCATGTACTCGTATCCTCCTGGCGAGGCTTTGTGTAATTTTCCCACCATATCGAGACCCCACTGAGCAAAGGGCCAAGACAAGGGTATTGGCATCAGTTCTGGTGCAGGAGAGTGAGGTTTTGCAGCAAATCTCTAGCACGCGTCGCACGTTCGCACTATTTCTTTCGTATCCTCGATTGTTGTCAACCAATAAAATCCTGCTCTGAAAACCTTGGCTGCGATAGCTCGTCTGCTTGCATGATGACCACATATTCCTTCGTGTACGTCCTTCAGAATTATCCTTCCTTCTTCGGGTGTGACGCACCTTTGTAGCACACCCGAAATATTTCGTTTGTACAATTCTCTTTTTACCACAGTAAAGGCTTTAGATCGTCTAATAACTCGCCTAGCTTCAACTGGATCGTCGGGTATTTCTTTCCTTAGGATGTATGATATGTATACTTGCATCCATGGAATCTGCACCATCATTACTAGCTCATGTTCCTCTTCTTCTTCTAGTGCCTCTTTAGGAGCTATCGAGGTTTTCTCATCCTTCTGCTTCTTCTGTGCCTTCTTCGGCTTTGTAGACCTCTCGGTTATCTCCTCCCAGAACACACCTGGTGGAATTGCGAGGCACTGCGACCCGATGTTTGCAAGAACATCGGCTTCATCATTGCTCAGCCTGCTGATGTGATTACTTCGCATCCATCAAATAGCTTCTCTAGCTCGTTGTACACTTCTTTGTATGCCACCATACTATCGTTGACTGCATCACATTGGTTCATGACTTGCTGAGCCACCAATTGTGAGTCGCCAAATATTTTTAGTCGAGTTGCACCACAAGCCTTTGCCATCTTCATCCCGTGTATAAGAGCTTCATATTCTGCCTCATTGTTAGACGCGTTTGGGAACGTCATCCGTAAGACATACTTTAACTTGTCGCCTTCAGGTGATATTAGTATCACTCCTGCTCCAGCTCCTTCTAATCTCTTGGACCCGTCGAAGTTCATAGTCCAAGTTCTTGACAAATCTGGGGGTCCTGTATTTTTTAACTCCATCCACTCTGCGATGAAGTCCGGTAAAATTTGCGACTTTATTGTTTTTCTTTTCTCTTACGTGATGTCCTGAGGGGAAAGCTCTATTCCCCAAAGGGAGACACGACCCGTAGCCTCTGGATTGTTTAGTATATTGGACAAGGGTGCTTCATTGACCACTATTATCGGATGTGCCGAAAAATAGTGCCGCAATTTTCTTGCGGTTGTAAACACTCCATATGCTAGCTTCTGGTATTGCGGGTACCGCTGTTTTGAAGGCGATAAAACTTCACTGATGAAATATACCGACCTCTGCACTCCATGGAGTTTTCCTTCCTCTTCTCTTTCGACAACGAGTGCCGTGCTGACCACCTGAGGTGTGGCTGCAATATATAACAGGAGGGGTTCCTTCTCTTTAGGCGCCACCAAGATTGGTGGTGTCGAAATTGTGCGCTTGAGATCTTCGAAAGCTCTATCTGCCTCTTTGTTCCACTGGAACTTCTCTCCTTGTTTGATTAAAGCGTAGAACGGTAACGCTTTTTCTCCCAGCCTGGCGACGAATGTGCTTAAAGCTGCGACTCGCCCAGTTAGCTGCTGTATTTCTTTGAACTTTGTTGGCTTCCTCATTGTTACGATAGCTTGAATTTTTTTCTGGATTAGCTTCAATCCCTCTTGCTGAGACTAGGAACCCGAGAAGTTCTCCTACAGGGACGCCGAAAGAACACTTCGTCGGATTCAGCTTGAGACAAAACTTGTCGAGGTTGTCGAAAGTTTCCTTTAGGTCCTCGATTAGCGTTGCCCCCCTTTTTTGACGTTATAACGACATCGTCAATGTACACTTGTACATTTTTCCCAATCTGTGTTGCTAAGCACTTTTGCATCATCCGCTGATATGTAGCTCCCGCGTTTTTCAGACCAAAGGGCATTGTTCTGTAACAAAACACGCCGTAAGGTGTAATGAATGCTGTTTTGACCTCATCCTCTTCTTTCAACCTGATCTGGTTATAACCAGAGTATGCGTCCAGGAAGGAAAGACGTTCACATCCTGCCGTGGAGTCGATAATTTGATCGATCCTTGGGAGGGGAAAGTGATCCTTTGGACGGTGCTTGTTGAGACACGTAAAGTCGACACACATGCGAAGGACTTTAGTGTTTTTCTTCGGGACCAACACTGGGTTTGCTACCCACGTGGCCTCTGTATGAAGCTCTTTAATGAAACCAGCTTCTCTGAGTCGATCAATTTCTGACAACATAGCTTTGCGGTTTGGTTCCGAAAAACGCCGCAAAGGTTGCTTGATTGGTCTCGCTATTGGATCCAAGTTTAGGTGGTGCTCGGCAAGTTCCCTGGGTACTCCTGGCATGTCAGCTGGACACCATGCAAAGATTTTCCAGTGCTCACGCAGGAACTCGACGAGCGCGCTTTCCTATGCGAGGTCCATGTCTGTCGCGATGGACGTCGTTTTCTTCGGATCTGTCGGGTGAATCTGCACCTCCTTGGAATCTTTCGTGGTGTTAAAGGTTGGCTCTTTGTTAGGCCTCCCTACATCTGGCAGTACATCATAATCAGTCATGAGCCTTGACGCCATGTATTCTGCTTGCATCCCGAAAGTTTCTGACAGTCGATGAAAATCTTTGCAAGTATGTGTAATGTGGTACTGCCATAAACCTGGCATATGCTGGTCGTCCCAACAAAGCGTGATATTGCGATGGAAAATCCACGACTTCAAACTCAAGCCTTTCTATTCTGTAATTTTCTCGGGTCCCAAACTGAACGTCGAGATTGATCTTCCCCAATGGGTAACTTGGCTTCTCTGGTGTGATACCGTGGAAACGTGTGTCGGTTGGTTTCATATTTGCTAGGGAGATGTTCATCTTCCTTAGCGTATCTGCATACATGATGTCTACGTTCCCCCTCCTTTCCTGTAGACAGTGTTGGGCCTCCAAGAGCAGAGGTTTGTAGAACAGCAGCAAGTTTCCCTTAAGTGGATACCCAAGGTTTATCGAACTCAGGGAGGAAGAGGTCAAAGATATCCCTCTCATGCAACCCTGCAACCACAAAGCAAGAAGTCTCTTGTGTCCCCAACACACCAAATAGGTGCACTAGTTCGGCGAAGAGATAGTGAAATACAGGTGGTATAAATAAGTATGAGCAGTAGAAACGGTGCCGTAAAAGTGCTTGGCGTGTAGTTGATGGTGGTGGTATTGCAGCAGTAGTAACGCAATAAAACAAGTAACAAGCAGTAGTAACGCAAGAGTAGTAACGCAGCAAGTAGTAAACAAGCAGTAGTAACTCAGCAGTATTTAGGAACAAGGCCTAGGGAATAGACTTTCACTAGTGGACACTCTCAACATCGATCACATAACGAACGGATAAATGCATACTCTACACTTTTGTTGGATGATGAACACATTGCGTAGGATTACACGAACCCTCAATGCCGGAGTTAACAAGCTCCACAATAATGCTCATGTTTAAGTAACCTTTAGTGTAAGATAGATCAACGAGACTAAACCAAGTACTAGCATAGCATGCACACTCGTCACCTTCATGCATATGTAGGAGGAATAGATCACATCAATATTATCATAGCAATAGTTAACTCCATAATCTACAAGAGATCATGATCATAGCATAAACCAAGTACTAACACGGTGCACGCACCGTCACCTTTGCACACATGCAGGGAGGAATAAAACTACTTTAATAACACATCACTAGAGTAGCACATAGATAAATTGTGATACAACATGCTGCAATCATAAAGAGATATAAATAAGCACCTCACTATGCCATTCAACGGTGAATAAGTATTCTCGTGAAATCTAGCCTAAGAGACCCACACGGTGCACACACTCGTCACCTTTACACACGTGGGACGAGGAGTCTCCGGAGATCACATAAGTAAAACTCACTTGACTAGCATAATGACATCTAGATTACAAGCATCATCATATGAATCTCAATCATGTAAGGCAGCTCATGAGATTATTGTATTGAACTACATAGGAGAGAGATGAACCACATAGCTACCGGTACAGCCCCAAGCCTCGATGGAGAACTACTCCCTCCTCATGGGAGCAGCAGCGGTGATGGAGATGGCGGTGGAGATGGCAGCGGTGTCGATGGAGAAGCCTTCCGGGGCACTTCCCCGCTCCGGCAGCGTGCCGGAACAGAGATCCTGTCCCCAGATCTTGGCTTCGCGATGGCGGCGGCTCTAGCAGGTTTCGTGGGTTTCGTCAATTGGTATCGGGTTTTCTGATCCAGGGGCTTTATATAGGCGAAGAGGCGGCGCAGGAGGGCTGACAGGGGGGCCACACCATAGGGCGGCGCGGCCCCCCCTCTGGCCGCGCCAGCCTAGGGTTTGGTGGCCCTGTGGCCCCCCCTGGTCCTTCCCGGGTGTTCTGGATGCTTCCGATGAAAATAGGAACTTTGGCGTTGATTTCGTCCGATTCCGAGAATATTTCGTTACTAGGATTTCTGAAACCAAAAACAGCAGAAAACAGAACCGGCACTTCGGCATCTTGTTAATAGGTTAGTTCCGGAAAATGCACGAATATGACATAAAGTGTGCATAAAACATGTAGATAACATCAATAATGTGGCATGGAACACAAGAAATTATCGATACGTTGGAGACGTATCAGCATCCCCAAGCTTAGTTACGCTCGTCCCGAGCGGTAAAACGATAACAAAGATAATTTCTGGAGTGACATGCCATCATAAACTTGATCATACTATTTGTACAGCATATGTAGTGAATGCAGCGATCAAAACAATGTGTATGACATGAGTAAACAAGTGAATCATAAAGCAAAGACTTTTCATGAATAGCACTTCAAGACAAGCATCAATAAGTCTTGCATAAGAGTTAACTCATAAAGCAATAATTCAAAGTAAAGGTATTGAAGCAACACAAAAGAAGATTAAGTTTCAGCGGTTGCTTTCAACTTGTAACATGTATATCTCATGGATATTGTCAACATAGAGTAATATAATAAGTGCAATAAGCAAGTATGTAGGAATCAATGCACAGTTCACACAAGTGTTTGCTTCTTGAGGTGGATAGAAATAGGTGAACTGACTCAACATTGAAAGTAAAAGAGTGGTCCTCCATAGAGGAAAAGCATCGATTGCTATATTTGTGCTAGAGCTTTGATTTTGAAAACATAAAGAGAGCATAAAAATAAAGTTTTGAGAGGTGTATGTTGTTGTCAACGAATGGTAGCGGGTACTCTAACCCCCTTGCCAGGCAAACCTTCAAAGAGCGGCTCCCATTTTATTTTATTTTTGGGTGGCACTCCTTCCAACCTTTCTTTCACAAACCATGGCTAACCGAATCCTCGGGTGCCTGCCAACAATCTCATACCATGAAGGAGTGCCTTTTTATTTTAGTTTTATTATGATGACACTCCTCCCAACCTTTGCTTACACAAGCCATGGCTAACCGAATCCTTCGGGTGCCGTCCAACAATCACATACCATGGAGGAGTGTCTATTTTTAGTTTGTTAATTTGGGACTGGGAATCCCATTGCCAGCTCTTTTTGCAAAATTATTGGATAAGCGGATGAAGCCACTAGTCCATTGGTGAAAGTTGCCCAACAAGATTGAAAGATAAACACCACATACTTCCTCATGAGCTATAAAACATTGACACAAATAAGAGGTAATAAATTTTGAATTGTTTAAAGGTAGCACTCAAGCAATTTACTTTGGAATGGCGGAGAAATACCATGTAGTAGGTAGGTATGGTGGACACAAATGGCATAGTGTTGGCTCAAGTATTTGGATGCATGAGAAGTATTCCCTCTCGATACAAGGTTTAGGCTAGCAAGGTTGTTTGAGGCAAACACAAGGATGAACTAGTACAGCAAAACTCACATAAAAGACATATTACAAGTATTATAAGACTATACATCGTCTTCCTTATTGTTCAAACACCTTACTAGAAATTATCTAGACCTTAGAGAGACCAATTATGCAAACCAAATTTTAGCATGCTCTATGTATTTCTTCATTAATGGGTGCAAAGTATATGATGCAAGAGCTTAAACATGAGCACAACAATTGCCAAGTATCACATTACCCAAGACATTTATAGCAATTACTACATGTATCATTTTCCAATTCCAACCATATAACAATTTAACGAAGAGGAAACTTCGCCATGAATATTATGAGCTAAGAACACATGTGTTCATACGAACCAGCGGAGCGTGTCTCTCTCCCACACAAGCATGATGTAATCCAATTTATTCAAACACAAACAAAAACAAAAGCAAACAAACAGACGCTCCAAGAAAAAGCACATAAGATGTGATGGAATAAAAATATAGTTTCAGGGGAGGAACTCGATAATGTTGTCGATGAAGAAGGGGATGCCTTGGGCATCCCCAAGCTTAGACGCTTGAGTCTTCTTTATATATGCAGGGGTGAACCACCGGGTGCATCCCCAAGCTTAGAGCTTTCACTCTCCTTGATCGTAGTATATCATCCTCCTCTCTTGACCCTTGAAAACTTCCTCCACACCAAACTCGAAACAACTCATTAGAGGGTTAGTGGACAATAAAAATTAACATGTTCAGAGGTGACACAATCATTCTTAACACTTCTGGACATTGCATAAAGCTACTGGACATCAATGGATCAAAGAAATTCATCCAACATAGCAAAAGAGGCAATGCGAAATAAAAGGCAGAATCTGTCAAAACAGAACAGTCCGTAAAGATGGATTTTATTAGGCCACCAGACTTGCTCAAATGAAAATGCTCAAATTGAATGAAAGTTGCGTACATATCTGAGGATCATGCACGTAAATTGGCATAATTTTCTGAGCTTCCTGCAGGGCAGTGGGCTCAGATTCGTGACAGCAAAGAAATCTGGAACTGCGCAGTAATCCAAATCTAGTACTTACTTTTCTATCAACGGCTTAACTTGGCACAACAAAACTCAAAACTAAGATAAGGAGAGGTTGCTACAGTAGTAAACAACTTCCAAGACACAAAATAAAAACAAAGTACTGTAGGTAAAATAACACATGGGTTATCTCCCAAGAAGTTGCTTTCTTTATAGCCATTAAGATGGGCTCAAGCAGTTTTAATGATGCACTCGCAAGAAATAGTATTTGAAGCAAAAGAGAGCATCAAGAGGCAAATTCAAAACACATTTAAGTCTAACATGCTTCCTATGCATAGGAATCTTGTAAATAAACAAGTTCATGAAGAGCAAAGTAACAAGCATAGGAAGATAAAACAAGTATAGCTTCAAAAATTTCAGCACATAGAGAGGTGTTTTAGTAACATGAAAATTTCTACAACCATATTTTCCTCTCTCATAATAACTTTCAGTAGCATCATGAGCAAACTCAACAATATAACTATCAAATGAAACATTCTTATCATGAGTCTCATGCATAAAATTATTACTACTCCCAACATAAGCATAATCAATTTTATTAGTTGTAGTGGGAGCAAATTCAACAAAGTAGCTATCATTATTATTCTCATCATCAAATATAGGAGGCATATTGTAATCATAATCAAATTCACTCTCCATAGTAGGTGGCACCAAAAGACCACTATCATTATAATCATCATAAATAGGAGGTAAAGAATCATCAAAGTAAATTTTCTCCTCAATGCTTGGGGGACTAAAAAGATCATGAAAACCAGCTTCCCCAAGCTTAGAACTTTCTATATTATTGTTAACAATGGTGTTCAAAGCGTTCATACTAATATTACTACCAGCATGCAAAGAAGATTTCATAGGTTTTTTAATTTTCGCATCAAACAATCCATGTTTTAAATCAGGAAATAGAATAAGAAGCTCATTGTTGTCCATTATGCCAAACTAGTGTAAACAAGAAACAAAAAGATGCAATTGCAGGATCTAAAGGAAATAGCTTCGAGCACACACACGACGGCGCCGGAAAAATACTTTACCTGAGACCGTAGTATGAGAGCCTTTTTACCTTTCCTCCCCGGCAACGGCGCCAGAAAAGTGGCTAGTTGCCGGGGTCCGGTGTGTGTGTGCCGTTTACCTTTCCTCCCCGGCAACGGCGCCAGAAAAGTGCTTGATGTCTACGTTCCCCCTCCTTTCCTGTAGACAGTGTTGGGCCTCCAAGAGCAGAGGTTTGTAGAACAGCAGCAAGTTTCCCTTAAGTGGATACCCAAGGTTTATCGAACTCAGGGAGGAAGAGGTCAAAGATATCCCTCTCATGCAACCCCGCAACCACAAAGCAAGAAGTCTCTTGTGTCCCCAACACACCAAATAGGTGCACTAGTTCGGCGAAGAGATAGTGAAATACAGGTGGTATAAATAAGTATGAGCAAGTAGCAACGGTGGCGTAAAAGTGCTTGGCGTGTAGTTGATGGTGGTGGTATTGCAGCAGAGTAGTAACGCAAAGAAACAAGCAACAAGCAGTAGTAACGCAAAGAGTAGTAACGCAGCAAGTAGTAAACAAGCAGTAGTAACTCAAAGCAGTATTTAGGAACAAGGCCTAGGGAATAGACTTTCACTAGTGGACACTCTCAACATCGATCACATAACAGTAACGTATAAATGCATACTCTACACTTTTGTTGGATGATGAACACATTGCGTAGGATTACACGAACCCTCAATGCCGGAGTTAACAAGCTCCACAATAATGCTCATGTTTAAGTAACCTTTAGTGTAAGATAGATCAACGCGTACTAAACCAAGTACTAGCATAGCATGCACACTCGTCACCTTCATGCATATGTAGGAGGAATAGATCACATCAATATTATCATAGCAATAGTTAACTCCATAATCTACAAGAGATCATGATCATAGCATAAACCAAGTACTAACACGGTGCACGCACTCGTCACCTTTGCACACATGCAGGAGGAATAAAACTACTTTAATAACACATCACTAGAGTAGCACATAGATAAATTGTGATACAACATGCTGCAATCATAAAGAGATATAAATAAGCACCTCACTATGCCATTCAACAATGAATAAGTATTCTCGTGAAATCTAGCCTAAGAGACCCACACGGTGCACACACTCGTCACCTTTACACACGTGGGACGAGGAGTCTCCGGAGATCACATAAGTAAAACTCACTTGACTAGCATAATGACATCTAGATTACAAGCATCATCATATGAATCTCAATCATGTAAGGCAGCTCATGAGATTATTGTATTGAACTACATAGGAGAGAGATGAACCACATAGCTACCGGTACAGCCCCGAGCCTCGATGGAGAACTACTCCCTCCTCATGGGAGCAGCAGCGGTGATGGAGATGGCGGTGGAGATGGCAGCGGTGTCGATGGAGAAGCCTTCCGGGGCACTTCCCCGCTCCGGCAGCGTGCCGGAACGAGATCCTGTCCCCGCATCTTGGCTTCGCGATGGCGGCGGCTCCGGCAGGTTTCGTGGGTTTCGTCAATTGGTATCGGGTTTTCTGATCCAGGGGCTTTATATAGGCGAAGAGGCGGCGCAGAGGGCCGACAGGGGGCCACACCATAGGGCGGCGCGGCGCCCTCTCGGCCGCGCCAGCCTAGGGTTTGGTGGCCCCGTGGCCCCCTCCGGTCCTTCCCGGTGTTCTGGATGCTTCCGATGAAAATAGGAACTTTGGCGTTGATTTCGTCCGATTCCGAGAATATTTCGTTACTAGGATTTCTGAAACCAAAAACAGCAGTAAAACAGGAACCGGCACTTCGGCATCTTGTTAATAGGTTAGTTCCAGAAAATGCACGAATATGACATAAAGTGTGCATAAAACATGTAGATAACATCAATAATGTGGCATGGAACACAAGAAATTATCGATACGTTGGAGACGTATCAATACATAAGGTTTAAATTGCTACCGCCATCTATAAACACTCGAGATACGTCGAATCCTGCAATTACTGCTGGTAAGATAAGTGTTGATTGCCCTGGTTGAGGAACTTGCTGCGGGTGATCCGCAATTGTGAAGCCGATGTCTTGTCCTGACCAATTTAGGGACTCGATCATTGGTGGAGGCATCTTCTCTGCCATCAACACTTATCGCGAGATTACTTTCTGAGCTCTATTGGACGGCCTACGGCGTACCCTTCTGAATCATCGAGACCGCACCGTTGGAGTTAGGATCAACACATGGAGGTGGGTGTGGTGCTGCCGCTATTCTGAGCTGGTGTCGATTTTCGTCCGTAATTGCGGGAGGAGGTGGCAAGTGGATCTCGCTCCTGGGCCCTTGAGGATTTCTGTTTGTCGCTTGAGCGTTGGCTTGCCCTGCGAACCTTAGCATTGCTTGAAAATTTCGACAGTCTTTCTGCAGATGTCCTAACTGTCTTTTTCCATTATTGTCGAGATAAAAATGCATCTGACACGGCCCGTTCATCATGTCCTCGGGGACACGAAAGGTCTCTGGAACCTTGGCCCACTATTCTGCCTGTTATTTCGAGAATCATCTCTATTGTCGCCTCGCTGCTCACTACTCCTTTGATAGTCATCTCTATTGCCTCCTCCAGCGCTGGCACGAAACCCAGCCGAGATTTGACCAGGAGCGTCATAACTTGAGTACTGCCGAGAAAATCGTCGCCTATTTTGGAAATTTCGACTGCGGTCCTCTTCAGGCGACCTGTGCCGCTTATTGTGAATAGCATCCTCTCCATCTGCCCACCTGTTTGCTATCTCCATCAATGCTGATTCTGTCTTTGGGTTAGTTCTTCCCAAGTCCTCGACAAAGTCTCCTCGTCGAATTCCTGCTACGAACGCGTCTATCGCTCTCTCGTCAGATATATTTTCTGCCGAGTTTTTAATGATGTTCCACCTTTGTATATACTTTCTCATTGACTCATCATGCTTTTGTCGACACGATCTCAACTCTTCTAACGACGCGGGTTTTTTGCAGGTAAATCGGAAGTTCTTGACGAACGCATCCTCAAAACTATCCCAGCTGTCGATGGAACCCGGGGGAAGCTTCTTTGTCCAAGATCTTGCGGCTCCACTCAAATGTACTTGGATGCTTTGCATGGCTGTTGCTCTAGTTCCTCCTCTCAGCTTCACTGTCTCGAGATAATCGACTACCCAGTCCTCTGGATCTTGCAGGCCGTCGAATTTTTTGAAATTGTCAGGTAATTTAAACCCTGAAGGAACTCGAGTTTTCCGGACCCTCCTTGTAAAGCACGGCAGCCCACACATATCCTCATCATCTATCTCTGGGGAGTGTTGATGTTCCCTTCTATTTTGTCGTGCTCTGTCCACCCGTGCCTGTGCAGCTGTGTCTCGTGCTCCACTTGTTCTCTCGGGACCTGGTGTTGCTGCAGCGGGTCGTGGACTATTTTGCCTTGCTGATCCTTCAGGGGGCGGAGTTACGAATGCTGTCCCCATAACTCCGACTCCTGCCATGGCCATATTGTACAATGCTTCTCTTGGATCTCCGGGAGGTGGCCTATTTGCGAGGATAAAGGCTTGCGTCGCCATATACCCAGCTTCCGGTGTTTTGGGAATAATATTCCCCCTCGTGTCGATTGACATAAAAGACATGTCGACGTTTTGAACTAAGTTTTCTCTCTCTGTGATACGCGTACAGCACGCGTCCGTTGGGAACCCCAAGAGGAAGGTGTGATGCGTACGGCGGCAAGTTTTCCCTCAGAAAGAAACCAAGGTTTCAGGAGGAGCCAAGAAGCACGTTGAAGGTTGATGGCGGCGGGATGTAGTGCGGCGCAACACCAGAGATTCCGGCGCCAATGTGGAACCTGCACAACACAACCAAAGTACTTTGCCCCAACGAAACAGTGAGGTTGTCAATCTCACCGGCTTGCTCGTAACAAAGGATTAGATGTATAGTGTGGATGATGATTGTTTGCAGAGAACAGTAAGGAACAAGTATTGCAGTAGATTGTATTTCAGATGTAAGGAATGGACCGGGGTCCACAGTTCACTAGAGGTGTCTCTCCCATAAGATAAATAGCATGTTGGGTGAACAAATTACAGTCGGGCAATTGACAAATAAAGAGAGCATGACAATGCACATACATGATATGATGAATATTGTGAGATTTAATTGGGCATTACAACAAAGTACATAGACCGCTATCCAACGATGCATCTATGCCTAAAAAGTCCACCTTCGAAGTTATCATCCGAACCCCTTCCGTATTAAGTTGCAAAACAACGACAATTGCATTAAGTATGGTGCGTAATGTAATCAATAACTACATCCTCGGACATAGCATCAATGTTTTATCCCTAGTGGCAACAAGACATCCACAACCTTAGAACTTTCCGTCACTCGTCCCGCATTTAATGGAGGCATGAACCCACTATCGAGCATAAATACTCCCTCTTGGAGTTAAGAGCAAAAACTTGGCCGAGCCTCTACTAATAACGGAGATCATGCAAGATCATAAACAACACATAGGTAATAGATTGATAATCAACATAACATAGTATTCTCTATCCATCGGATCCCGACAAACACAACATATAGAATTACGGATAGATGATCTTGATCATGTTAGGCAGCTCACAAGATCCGACAATGAAGCACATGAGGAGAAGACAACCATCTAGCTACCGCTATGGACCCATAGTCCAGGGGTGAACTACTCACTCATCACTCCGGAGGCGACCATGGCGGTGAAGAGTCCTCCGGGAGATGATTCCCCTCTCCGGCAGGGTGCCGGAGGTGATCTCCATAATCCCCCGAGATGGGATTGGCGGCGGCGGCGTCTCAGTAAGGTTTTTCGTATCGTGGCTCTCGGTACTGGGGGTTTCGCGACGAAGGCTTTAAGTAGGCGGAAGGGTGATGACCCACAAGTATAGGGGGTGTATCGTAGTATCTTCTATAAGTAAGAATGTCGATCCCAACGAGGAGCAGAAGGTGTTGACAAGCAGTTTCGATGAAGGATTCACTGTAAATGCTCACAGACAAGTATTCGTGGAGTTTTGATGTAACAGATGAATAAAGTACGAGTAAGTAAAGTGCGAGAGTAACAATTGCAGCGAGTGGCCCAATCCTTTTTAGCACAAAGGACAAGCCTGTTTGTTTACTTATAATGACCAAACGTTCTCGAGGACACACGGGATTTTAGTCTAGTGCTTTCGCTACATACGGCTAATTAATCTTCATTGTTTTGATAAGTGTTGTGTGGGTGAACCTATGCTAATGTACCGCCCTTCCTAGGACTAATACATACTTGTGATTATACCCCTTGCAAGCATCCGCAACTACAAGAAAGTAATTAAGATAAATCTAACCACAACCTTAAACTCCGAGATCCTCGCGATCCCTCCCCGCATCGATATACCAACGGGGGCTCAGGTTTCGTCACTCCGGCAACCCCGCAATTGGCAAACGAGTACAAGATGCATTCCCCTAGGCCCATAAAGGTGAAGTGTCGTGTAGTCGACGTTCACACGACACCACTAGAAGAATAACACCACAACTTAAATATCATAACATTGAATATTACTCAACCATACTTCACTACTAACATTTAGACTTCACCCATGTCCTCAAGAACTAAACGAACTACTCACGAGACATCATATGGAACATGATCAGAGGTGATATGATAATGAATAACAATCTGAACATAAACCTTGGTTCAACGGTTTCACTCAATAGCATCAATAACAAGTAGAAATCAACACCGGGAGAGTTTCCCCTATCAAACAATCAAGATCAAACCCAAATTGCTACAAGCGGTGACGAGATGCAGCGGTGGAGACGGCGGTGATGATGATGAAGATGATGGCGATGGTGATGGAGATGATGTCCAGCTCGATGGCGGTGACGATGGCGTCGATTTCCCTCTCGGGAGGGAATTTCCCCGGCGGATTCCTCGCTCGCCGGAGAGCTATTTTCTCTCTCGGTGTTCTCCGCCCCGCGAGGCGGCCGTGACTCTTCGCGACGTACCCCTCCGGCTTAGGTTTTCGGGACGAAGGAGTACGCGAAGAAAAGGAGGCGAGAGGAGCTGTGGGCCCCCTCCTCATAGGGCGGCGCGGCCAGCCTTGGGCCGCGCCGGCCTATGGGGTGGGCCCACCTCGGGTCCCCTCTTCTCCCCCTTCCGGCTCCCTTCGTCATCCGGAAAAATAGGAGTTTTCGTGAAATTCCCGTCAATTGTTGATCTTCCGAAATATTGCATTCCGACGGTGCTTTTTCCAGCAGTAATCCTCGGCTCCGATGCGCGATCCTCCAATAATCATGAAACATGCAAAATAGATGAAATAACATAAGTATTATATCCAAATATGAAATATATCAATGAATAACAAGCAAATTATGATATAAAATAGTGATGCAAATCGGACGTATCAACTCCCCCAAGCTTAGACCTCGCTTGTCCCCAAGCGAAACTGAACTCGGTAAACAGGACCACATGTTTATAGAGTGAAGAGTCGATAAATCAAATACGGACAAGAAGCATCATATTAATTCACACAAGACATTCTAGTAAACAACTTCCTCATATAACTCAATCTTGAAACAAGTATAATGTAATCACAAATAAAGGTGCATAAGAAATCATAATTGGTGATGGCAAACTTTGTTCTTGGTCAGAGAACAGTTAACAAATTATACCTATCTATTGAGCAGCGCTCTCATATTAAAACTTATGTGGCTCATCTTGCATACTCAATCATAATTATCGTTGATAACTTTCAAAGCTATATTCATTCAGGTAAAACTTGTACTAAACAAGGAAGAGTAAAGACATGATGATGCAAATCACAATATAATGGTTTGATCACAACAACTCAAATGCTCGCTTGAGATGGAGGGAAATAGGTTTACTGACTCAACATAAAGTAAAAGACAGGCCCTTCGCAGAGGGAAGCAGGGATTAAATCATGTGCTAGAGCTTTTTCAGTTTTGAAGTCATATAAAGAGAATAAAAGTAAAGTTTTGAGAAGTGTTTGTTGTTGTCAACGACTGGTAGCGGGTACTCTAACCCCCTTGCCAAACAGACCTCCAAAGAGCGGCTCCCATGAAGGACGTTATCTCTACCAAAGAAGGTAGATCATCCCTCTTCTCTTTTGTTTACACATGTATTTTAGTTTATTTAAGGATGACACTCCCCCCAACCTTTGCTTACACAAGCCATGGCTAACCGAATCCTCTGGTGCCTTCCAACAATCTCATACCATGGAGGAGTGTCTATTGCAAAATTAAGTTGCTTACTGATGAATCGAGGCAAAACATGTGAAGAGAATTATTAATGAAAGTTGATTAATTGGGGCTGGGAACCCCGTTGCCAGCTCTTATTGCAAAATTATAGGATAAGTGGACGAAGCCACTAGTCCATTAGTGGAGGTTGCCTAACAAGACTGAAAGATAAGACACCACATACTTCCTCATGAGCTATAAAACATTGACACAAATAAGAGGTAATAAATTTTGAATTGTTTTAAAGGTAGCACATGAAGTATTTACTTGGAATGGCAGGAAATACCATGCAGTAGGTAGATATGGTGGACACAAATGGCATAGGTTTGGGTTCAGGTTTGGATGCACGAGAAGCATTCCCTCTCGACATGTGTCTTTGGCTAGCAAGGTTAATTAGCAAGCATAAGAGTTGAGGGAAACAAGCAAATATACATGTGATAGACATAATCATGCATCTTTCTTGCAAGCACAAACAACTTCAACTTTAGAATAATAAGTTATGAGCTAACAAGAAAGGAAGACAATGAAACAATTATATGTATTTCTCTTTTCTACTTAAACCTCAAGGTGTTGTTGCTATTGACCAATGCTAAGTTTGCCAAAACCAAATAGATTTACTCAATGCTCCCAAAGTGGTACCAATACTAAAATCAAGATCAATCATATAATAGAAATTGCAAACTAAAATAAGGTGTGCAATATGTAAATGATAAGACTTCTCATTAATATTTCATAACGATAACTCACACCAAGGGATACATAGACAAACTAAAGGAGAGATACTTCCTAACCGCAACCCATCTTATATGATAACTTCCCTACTCATGATATGACACTCACTCGGATAGTAAAAAGTAAAAGGTAGTGATGATGTGATACCGCGGCACCCCCCAAGCTTGGAACAAACCAAGGGGATGCCAATATCGATGATGAATTAATCCTTTGGCGATGGTGGTGATGAATTCCTCCCGCGCTTCTTACAGATCTCCTTCAGCTTCAGCTTCTCAGCTTGGCAATTCTGCACTAAGACTCGAAGAGATTCATTGTTATCTGAAGTTGGCGGTGGTGACCTGGTGACGGGCATCGAGTAATATTCCAGCATTCTACGGAGTCGGTAATTCTCCTCCCTGAGTATCTCCACTTCTCTTCTTAGAGCCCGGTATTGACCACAAAACTCATCGGTAGTCCGTAGAGCTTCTTCGAGCACAGGGAAAGAGTCGAGGCCAAGAGCAGGTGGTAAAGGTCCCTCCAAGTTATGAGAGAAAGAACGTCGAGTGTCAACAGATCCCACCAAGACTTTGTTGACTGCCAAAACCCACCGGCGGGCAGCGGCCTTGCCAACACCGTAGAGCCGGGAAGAGCCTAGAGCTGCGGCTGGCTGAGACCCCTCCGAGCGACGGCCCGCAATGCTCTTCTGGTCACACGCGGCGATGCGAAGTGCAAGGGCGTGCCACCTGACCTATACCCGGTCGGGAAGGTGATGGGGATGCCTCGCTTAGTTTCCTGCAGGCATACATGTAAACGTTAAATACGAGCCTCGATCGGCTCTCAGGTTATCCCGTGAATCGGCTCAAAGAGCCGATCCACCCATGATTCGTACGGGGTGCACGAATACTTGGTGGTCCCGCTTGATCAAGATAGAGCTAATTAGATCTACGACGATTTAGGGTTTTCACCGCATAATCGGATCATCCTACTCCAGGTTGGGCCTCGCGGCCACGCACGGTGCTCGTAAGCCGATCCTAAACAAGGCCTAAAAACCAACATAAAGTTGATCCTCGAACATCCTGTTTAGGGCTTGCGAACGCCACCCTACGTGCCACCGGATCCTCCCCCTTTGTAAGGCCTAACTATTGCGGATATGAAACTAATCCTTGCAGAACAAGGAGCAATCGTAACGGATCAGATCTACTAAATAATGATCAAGCGTGGTGCCGCCCCCACACCTGAGATAGGCGTGAGGGCGGCTAGATATGCAAGGGTTGCACTACGTAAGCATGCTTAAACGAAGAACAATGCGAACCCTAACACATCTAATGATAACTACGTTGCTCGCCATCAAAAGCGCTTCAAGTACGAGCAACGCATGAACAACGTGGGCTTGGCTGCCTAGATCGCAAGATGCGATCTAGGCAGCATGTCTCTTACCTGATAGAAACCCTCGAGACGAAGGAGTTGGCGATGCGCCGAGATTGGTTTGTTTGGGGTTGAACGTGAGTTGTTGTTTATTCCATAAACCCTAGGTACATATTTATAGTCCAGGGGACTTTCTAACGTGGGCGTGCACCAAACCGTGCACGAGTAAGATTCTACTTTCTAAACTAAGATACGATCTAATATGTTACAGATACACGGGCAATTAAACCCAACTTGGTATAACAGGCCGATTCACGTAATCCTCCATGTATATTTCTTTAAGCCCATCCCGATCGCGGCCCACCTCTGACTCGGTTAAATTCTGGTGATAACACATGCCCCCCTGGTTTTGGAAATGGTATTTCCAAAATCATTACGCTTTCTTTCGTCGGGTCATGTCGTGGCAGAACCGTCGCAGTATCCGAGGACGACCAATCCTCGACGGACGGGGAGAGCGACCTCCGTTTCCTCGCCGACGGGGAATCGGAGGAGGAGAGCGATGACGATCGCTTCTCCTGGGACGACTTCACCTCCTCCGAGGGGGTGGTGGAGGAGGAAGAGGAGGAGGAGGACGACGACGACGACGACTCCCTCGAGGGCTACCCGCCAGCGAAGTGCCTCCGCATGTGGTGGGACGACGACAGCAACGACGACGAAGACGGGGATGAAGCCCCCGCGGAGGGCTACGGGAGTAGCGACGAGGAGCCCATCGGCAGCAGTGCCGATGAGAGCTCTGAGGATGACGATGAGGGCAGTGACGGCCCGTAGATAGGACCTCTAGCATAGGGTCAGTAGTAGTAGATGGGGCAATGTATCCCCTAGTATTTCCTTTTGAGAGCAATTAGCTCTTTATGTAAGAAATCTCGCCTATCAATGAAGAACTGTTCCCCAATTTGATTTTGCCGATTTCTTCTGAGTTTAATTGAGCCGATTCACCTCTCCTACTGACCTTGCCGATTCGTCCCCTTTGCCAATGTGTAATGAGCCGACAACAACGCATCGGTCCTTCGACATCCATCCTTCTATTCTCCAACTCCTTAGCGAGCGTTCCTCGTTTTGTGAAGAAGGTTGTAACGAAGATCAGCCGATGGTACTTCAATCGGTCCTTCAATAGAGCATCTACCAGGCCTGTTGCCCCCCGAGTCTCAGCTAAGGCAAAACAGAGACGAGGATACGCAAATGAGCTGCACAGACCTGGGCTTGATCGTGTGTGGGGAAGCCCTTATGCAGCGCCAGCCGATTTGAACACAAATCGGCTTCTCTAAGCGGAAAGCCTTCAAGGTGAGCTGCCCCCCCCCCCGAGCTTTCCCTTTGGTGGACCTGATGCAATCCATCGTCCAGGCTGCTCTTGGCCTTGTCCTTGAAGAGAGGATCCAAGCTCTTAAGCTACTCCATTAAGGAGTTCTTTCATTAAAATCCTCTTCGTGCTCCATTGATCCTCTGATCGTATCAGTTATCCCCCTTGAGTCGATGGCCATGCATCGGCTGTTTCTTGATTCTGAAGTCGATGCCTGCTGCATCGGCTGTGCTCGAAATTTTTTGAATTTTCATATTTTTTTTTTGTTTTTACGGCCGACCTGTGCATCGGCCCCCATATTCCAATACCCATCACCAGACGATGAGATGCTTCCGTTGCATATCCTCGTATTTTCATATACCTGGGTGTCCCCCCGAGCCGATTCTATCAAGAGAATTGATGGTATCGGCTCTGTTGGATAACATGTTGAACCCAGGCAGAATGGTGGGTGAGGATAATTTTGGCCGATTGCTGGAATCGGCCTCCACGTTGCTTTCTCGTTGAAGGTTTTGTAAGTCCCTTCATAAACTTTTTGGGGCCGATCACAAGGATCAACCTCGCTTGGTTGGCTTATTGGTTTAATCTTGCTATTCGGTTAGGCTGGATAAAACCAACCCAACCTCTGACTTGATGCGCTTGCTGTCGTCCACCTTGAGTGCACCGTAGAGTCGTGGAGCACTAAGCTCTGTCGGCAAGACGAGTACCATGTTTGTGCCAGCCGATGTCTCATCATCGGCTTTCCTCCGTTTGGGGCGCCACTCCATTTTCCGTGGACGACCCTCTTCATCCAGGGTTCGCTGAACCTTTGCAGCCGCATCAGGTCGTGCCTTCCTTAGCGTATGCAGGTATAACCTTTCGGCTTCCTCCAGGCCGCGCAATCGCTGAACCCCGCGCTTTTGGGAACGGCTGAGTCCGTCGGGGCACCACCTTGGCCGGTGGTACCTGTCTTCTTCTACTTCTCCCTCGTCTTCCGAATCCTCAAGATCTGCCCAACGAGGTGACTCAGCGCGTTTGCTTTGTGGCGGGAGAGGCCCTAGGCGCTCGAACACGGACACGTTGGCTGCCTCCTTCTTCTTCTTGTTGCATTCTCGGGCAATTGCCGATTGTGGGCAATCGGCTCATTCCCGAATCCCAGCAGTGTCCGAAGAAGGGGCAGTCCCGATGTCCGGCGTTGTCATCTTGCTCCCTTGATGTTTCCGTGGCACAGCCGCTCGTGCTCCTCCTCATCGCGATCCCGCCGACGATATCTTCTCGGCTTCTCTAGCCGGACGATCTCCTCTATCATCATAATTGGACCGTCGGCGTTGGTCATACCGACTCACATATTTGTTGAGGAGGTGATCGCAGAGGGGTCGCCGATATCTTATATTCTTCACCTCTCCCTCTCGTGACATAGCGCTTGCCATCATGACGGAGCCGATCGCGTGGAGCGGCCTCCTCTCGTATCCTTGCTATGAGAGCAGCTGCCCTCATCTCCATCTTTGCCGCAGTGGTTCCTGTGTCCTACCATGTTGATGCCGAACGAGGGACCTGGCCGGCAACCCTCGTGGTAGGTGACTTCCACCATGTTAACGGCGGGGAAGGGTTGGGTGTCGACCTTCATGGCGTACTCGGTTGAAAATTAGCCGCCCCTTCTCTATCGCCGCTTGGATGTCGCCGACGCCACACCCGGCAGTCGTTGGTGGCATGGGAAAGCGAGTTGTGGAATTTGCAGTACGGCTTTCCGTTTAGCTCCTTCGCCGTGGGGAACTTGAGACCTTCAGGAATCGTCAACTGTTTCTCCTTGAGCAGGAGGTCGAAGATTTGCTCAGGCTTGGTCACGTCGAAATCAAATCCCCGGGCGGCCCCGGTGGCTTTACCCATTTGCAGGACACGGGGTTCCTCCCCGAGTCCACTCAGCCACCGCTATTTCTTGGTCTCCCGCAGCACTTCATCTTCCTCTCGTATCGACCATGACTACCGCACGCTTGAACTTGTCTTGGTACAGTCCGGGTGGCGCTGTTCATATGCCGATAGTTTCGAACCATGTGCGCCGCCGAGGGATAATCTCGCTTGGGAGGCCATGTCCTTGAGCTGTGTTGCAAGGCCAGCTACCGCCAACTCGATCGCTTCCTTTTCAGTTACACGAACCGAATAACATCGGTTCCTAAGATTCCCGAAGCGCCGGATGTACTCCGTCACCGTTTCCCCGCGCTTCGACGTAGTTGTGCTAGATCGGCAATGCCGTACTCGGAAGCTTCCGAATGGTATTTCATATGGAACTCGTTCTTCCAATTGCTTCCAAGACCGGATGGAGTTTGCCGGCAAAGAGGTGTACCATCCAAAAGCCGATCCCGTGAGGGACCGTGAAAAGAGCCTCACGCGTAGCTGATCCGACACTCGAAGCCGGTCCTAGTTGAGCCAAATATCGGCCGACGTGCTCGATGGAGCTGGAGCCATCCGATCCACCGAATTTGGAGAAGTCGTGGAGCCGATATTTAGGTGGCAGCGGGATCATCTCGTAATCGTTGGGGTACGGCTTGGAGTAGCCGATCGTCCTTCTCTTCGGCACCATGCCGAACTGGTCTCTCGCATGGTACCGATCTGATCCGCTGTGCTGGCCGTAGGAGTTGCACTCTGAAGATTCGCCGGGGTGGCGTACTTAGCCAGCCATGTTTGCTTTTCCAGCTCTGAGCCAACTGCAGGAGCTGGGCTCGGGAGTTTCGTCGGTGTGGCGTACTTAGTCAGCCACGTCTGCTTCTCAAGCTCTGTCGCTGACGTTCCTCCCGTCTTCGCCGGAGTCCCCGATGTTGTGGCCTGGTTTGTGAGTGCCCAGCCACCACAATCTGGCACATACGTGCACGCGTATCCTTGAGGGATCTCCTTAGGCGCCTCCATTAAGAACTGGTAGTCACTAGGGTCACCACCAATCTTGTAGACGAGGAATGCCGGTGTAGTCGGCACTTCAGCAGGCGCTGCCAACGCATATGGCAGCGGTGGACGGGACTGGAATGGCAACTCTCCTTGATGAGTCCCGAGAGCTGGTCCTGACGGCGAGTACTGGTGGCTCATGATCTCCTGGATTACGCACAGAGCGACACGCTCCAACACGTTGACCAAGTTTTCGCAGTGGCGATGTAGCGAGTGAGCCACCAAGTAGTTGATCTCCTCGCCGCAGTCCCCGGTGCGTTCCTCCGACGGGGCGAGAGGTCTATCCCATCGAGAGCACCTTGCGGTGAGAATCCCTTCCATCCGATGCCATGGGAACGGGTTCTCCGAAAAGAGCCGATGAGGTCGGCTTCGAGGGTGGCCTTGATCTCGTTGTATTGCTTCTTGAGCTCGTCGTGCAGCTCCTCGTAGGTGACCGGCGTGCCGTCCGCCATCTCGGATGTAGATGGCGATGTGGTTGATGTAGACGATTGTCCCACCGGGCGTGCCGTAATGTGTTGATCGCCAAAACCCACCGGCGGGCAGCGGCCTTGCCAACACCGTAGAGCCGGGAAGAGCCTAGAGCCGCGGCTGGCTGAGACCCCTCCGAGCGACGGCCCGCAATGCTCTTCTCGGTCACACGCGGCGATGCGAAGTGCAAGGGCGTGCCACCTGACCTATACCTGGTCGTGAAGGTGATGGGGATGCCTCGCTTAGTTTCCCGCAGGGCATACATGTAAACGTTAAATACGAGCCTCGATCGGCTCTCGAGTTATCCTCGTGAATCGGCTCAAATAGCCGATCCACCCATGATTCGTACGGGGTGCACGAATACTTGGTGGTCCTGCTTGATCAAGATAGAGCTAATTAGATCTACGACGATTTAGGGTTTTCACCGCATAATCGGATCATCCTACTCCAGGTTGGGCCTCGCGGCCACGCACGGTGCTCGTAAGCCGATCCTAAACAAGGCCTAAAAACCAACATAAAGTTGATCCTCGGAACATCCTGTTTAGGGCTTGCGAACGCCACCCTACGTGCCACTGGATCCTCCCCCTTTGTAAGGCCTAACTATTGCGGATATTAAACTAATCCTTGCAGAACAAGGAGCAATCGTAACGGATCAGATCTACTAAATAATGATCAAGCGGGTGCCGCCCCCACACCCGAGATAGGCGTGAGGGCGGCTAGATATGCAAGGGTTGCACTACGTAAGCATGCTTAAACGAAGAACAATGCGAACCCTAACACATCTAATGATAACTACGTTGCTCGCCATAAAAAGCGCTTCAAGCACGAGCAACGCATGAACAACGTGGCTTAGTGCTGCCTAGATCGCAAGATGCGATCTAGGCAGCATGTCGCTACCCGATAGAAACCCTCGAGACGAAGGAGTTGGCGATGCGCCGAGATTGGTTTGTTTGGGGTTGAACGTGAGTTGTTGTTTATTCCATAAACCCTAGGTACATATTTATAGTCCAGGGGACTTTCTAACGTGGGCGTGCACCAAACCGTGCACGAGTAAGATTCTACTTTCTAAACTAAGATACGATCTAATATGTTACAGATACACGGGCAATTAAACCCAACTTGGTATAACAGGCCGATTCACGTAATCCTCCATGTATATTTCTTTAGGCCCATCCTGATCGCGGCCCACCTCTGACTCGGTTAAATTCTGGTGATAACAGACTTGCTTACTCCCAACAGCTTGTTGCTCTTGTTTTGACGACACCCTTTTCACTTCTTCCTTCGAAGGCCCTTTGCCCTTGTTGTCGGAGGCCATGGTGCTCCTAGATCAAAGATAGATCCTGACAGAAACAGCTCAAAGCAAAACACGTCAAGAAAACGATATACGGACCTCCAGGGGTCCGGGGGATTATATAGCAAAAATTTTCGCAACAAACGGAAAGTACCAGGTCGAACCAGAGTCGGAGGGGGACAACGAGGCGGCCAGCTCATAGGGCGGCGCGGGCCAAGGCCAGGCCGCGCCGGCCTATGAGGGCACGCCCTCGTGCGTCTCCTCCACTCCGTTTCGATCTCGTAATTTTGCATATTTTCCAAAAACAGCAAAAACATTGTTCGGAAAGTAAATCGCGAACTTTTTATTACCTGTACTGTTACCTATTCAAAGTCGGGTTCTGGCGGACTGTCGATTTGACCTTTGATAAAAGCCTCCGGTGTTTCCACTCGAATAATATCAACATCAACATTATAAGAATCACCTGAGATATAATGCTTGAGTCTTTGTCCATTCACCACTTGCGTGGCATTGCCTTGGAGAGAACTAATTTTAATTGCTCCTGATCGATACACCTCCTCAACAACATATGGTCCTTCCCATTTCGAGAGTAATTTCCCCGCAAAGAATCCGAGACGAGACCGATACAATAGGACTTTATCCCCAATATTAAACTCTCTTTTGATAATCCTTCTATCATGCCATTTCTTAACTTTCTCTTTAAAGATTTTAGCATTTTCATAAGCTTCACTTCTCCATTCATCTAGAGAACTTAATTGCAGCAACCTCTTATTACCGGCTAATTTAGGATCTTTATTTAATTCTCTAACAGCCCAATAAGCTTTGTGCTCTAGTTCTAAAGGTAAATGACAAGCTTTTCCATAGACCATTTTATAAGGTGACATTCCCATGGGGTTTTTATAAGCAGTTCTATAAGCCCATAGTGCTTCCTTCAATTTACTAGCCCAATTCTTTCTAGTTTTATTAACAGTCTTTTGCAAGATAGATTTAATTTCTCTATTTGATAATTCTACTTGCCCACTAGTTTGAGGATGATAATCAGAAGCAATTCTATGATTAATACCATATTTAGCAAGAGTTTTTCTAAAACCCCCGTGAATAAAATGAGAACCTCCATCTGTCATAATATATCTAGGAACTCCAAATCTAGGAAAAATAATGTCTAAAAGCATTCTTAAAGAGGTCTCACCATCAGCACTTTTTGTAGGTATGGCTTCCACCCATTTAGTAACATAATCAACAAGCAATAAGTATATGAGTGTTACCTTCGAAGAGGGAAAAGGTCCCATGAAGTCAAATCCCCAACAATCAAACGGTTCAATAACAAGAGTATAATTCATAGGCATTTCATTGCGTCCGGAGATATTACCAACCCTTTGACATTCATCACAAGATAAAATAAACTTCCTTGCATCTTTGAAAAGAGTTGGCCAATAAAAACCTGATTGTAGAACCTTTTGCGCGGTTCTATCTCCGGCGTGATGTCCTCCATAAGCACTACCATGACATTTACTCAATATCTCTTGTTGTTCATATTCGGGAACACATCTTCGCAGAATACCATCCACTCCTTCTTTATATAATGCCTCAAGTCATAAAAGAATTTCCTCCTTTGTTGAGCTGAAAAGGTTGGAGGCAAGTACTTGGAAACAATAAAGTTAGCATAATCAGCATACCAAGGACTGTCTCGCGAGCTCACCTTTATTACGGCCAATTGTTCATTTGGAAAACTATCATTAACAGGAACAGGATCATAAGAAATATTTTCCAATCTAGACAAATTATCAGCAACAGGATTATCAACACCTTTCCTATGTAACGCCCCACTTTTGCAACCTTGTTTATTTATCCTTAATGCAAAAATTAGGGGGAACAAAAACTTTTTCTTTGGACTAATTAAGATGAATTGCCTTGATCTGTTGGTTATGATGAATTGCCTTGATCTGTTGGTAGATGAATTGTCTTGATTTGCTTGTTAAGTTTTGTCTTGAGCTACCTCATAGAACAACACCCCTAGTGGTTAAACAAGCAACTCACCAAATAAAACACATGTGTGGCTTAGGAAAAATTGTTTTCCTTCTTACTACATCAAACCTCTCTCCTGATGACAACATGAGTGTGCCATCTTGATTTTTCTATTTGTGGTACAAGATAGCTCAATCATCCTTAATTCAAAACTTGGTACCATCTACCCCTTGCTACATCCCTCTCTTATACCCACTCATCCTTGTTGGTTTTGAGGCCATGTCGACCCTCTGTGTTGACAGGCTTAACTTGTCTAGACTTTGACAATTGAGGTGTTTCATATACCTTTCAAATAAGTTCTATTTCAAATGAAAACTCTTGCACATCTTATGCACACCTCTGATCTATCACATTGTATTTTCCCCATCCTCCAATTCTTGATCAAATGGATGATCATTTGATACTTTTAAACCACTTCCAATTGACCTCTCATTTGTAGAGTACTTTATATTCTCTTCCATCATCACCTTGATCTCATAAATTGATGACTTATGTCAATATATTCATCCTTGTGAGTATATGATTACATCATTCACTATCTCTCTAAACCTTGGACTCTTTATCACTTGAAGGAATCCATTTCCTTTGCATGACACAATTGGTGCCGTGTGTCTTTCATAAGCACTTGAGTGCCATGTGTCTCATCTTGTTTTTGCATAATTCAAATCTCAAATATTGTGGCGGCTATCTCACAAATGGCCTACACTTGAAACCTTGTACACCACCATCTCCATCATCTCCTTGGCACGAAAACCTTCAAGTCACAAATACCATCATGGTGCATATCACCATCACCCTCTCCTTCCATCTCTATCTCTTTTATATTTTCATACACATTATCTAAGCCACCATCTTGGCATAAAATAATGTGGCTCCACTATGATCAACTTGTATGTTGGAAGCTCCCTTTTATGATTCGTTTTGGAGTGACACATGAAGGAGCCGGCTATGCCATGCCATGGCACACATGTGCATCATACCTCTCCATCTCTCTCTCTCACACAATTACTCCACCTTGGGAAAACCTCTCTTTTGTTTGTCTCTTCCCAATGCCACTAATAATTTCAGCTTGGGTCAATTTTCCCTTCCCCAAGCCAGCCACCCATCTCCACCAATCAAAGAGGAGGCAGCCACCCCTCTCCCTCTATAAAAGGGGCTTGGCCGGCCACCTCCCCATCTTTTGCTTCTCATTTTTGGACACTCCACTCCTTCCTCCACTCTCTCACACCCTTCTCCTACCTCTTCCCCACGAGCTGAACCTCCACCAAGGCTCCATGGCCGGCCATGGCCATGAGAGCACACCAAACCGCAGCTCCCTCCTCCCTCAAGCTCCTCCTCGCCATGAGAGCCTCCCTCTCCATCTTCTCCCCAACCCTAGATGGTTTAATCTCCTCTTCTTCTTCCTCCATTGCTAAGATTGGATCTTGATGCAGGTGCATGTTGGTCCAAGCATGGAGAAGGTTGAGCAATCCTCAGATCTGAAGCTCTTGACCAAAGTTCGTCCAAAAACTTGCTGTAATTTCTGCTATCTTGCTGTTTCAGATTCTGGTACGATCTTGTAAAATCCGCCAAATCTCGTGTGCAGATCCAAATCGAGTGATTCCAAGTTCCACAGATAGGTATTGAAAAGATCTACAACTTGGCGTTGGTCTCATCCTCAAATTCGTTACGGATTGACCGTGGTAAATAAAGTTCTGTAAACATGCAGAATCACTGTTTGTTAGATTTGTTCCGTGTTACAAAACCTTTTAGAACAAACTCAACTGTAAGTGAAAGCCCTCTTCGATACCTTCATTTTAGCGGTGGTTTCACTTCGATTGACCTCCTGAAACTGAAATGGTTCACAGATCAAGATCTGGACAGATCTGACTTTGTCGAATTAAACCAGGAGCTTGGGAACGAATTTTTGAATTAAACCAGTTGGGTAAGAACCATCTTTTCAATGCCTTTCAGATGCAGCTGACCTCATATTTTTATGTTTTATGTACGATTTGTGGTGAATTAAACTTGTTCTGTGTGTTCTGCAGACATGACTGTTAGCTTTTAAATCACCAAAAATCCATTTTGAAACCTAATTGAGTGATTCCAGTTTTGTAGGACTGCTGGATGTTTTCTTAATCATCTCAAACAAGTTTCACACTTTTATCTGTTCTGTAACTCCAGAGAGAAAGCAAATGGTACAGACATGCAGTAAACTTGTCAACCCATTTGTGAGAGTTTCAGAAACAATTTGGACCCAAATCCAATTGTGTGTGCATTTCTGTTTAAATATCTTTCAAATGCCAGTGGTCTCATATTTTTAGGATTTTTCTACGATTTATGGCTTACAGATCTTGTTTTCTGTACAGTCAGATTCAAAGAAATTCCTAAAATTGTAGGATTAATATTTTTGAGTGAATCCAAATGGGTTAGTCTTGTATTAGTACTGGCCATCTAGGAAAAATACTATTAGTCTCTGTTCATACATATTTGTTGCTGTTACTAATGTATATGTGTGACATGCATTGTTGAAGCAAAACTTTTCGGTTTATTTAAAACCCTTGACCAACTCTTTTTACTAGAGTTGGGCAACCTTTGTTTTATGCTTGCAAAACAAAACATCTGCAACTTAACATTAGCTCTTTTGTTTTTTTTAAGTTTTCAAATGATGTGGAATATGGTTTGCTTCTTATTTTAGATGATGTGTTATGTGAGCAAACTAAGTTAGGAAAATTGTTTTCTACTTTTCCAAAAATGGTTGAAAATGTTTAGTGAATGTATTTGGTGTCAAACTAATGCTCTTGTCCTCTTTATGATGTTATCTACCATGGGATATTTGGTTTACACCATGGTGATAACCGAGAGAGGCAATTGCTAAGTTGTGATGCACTCATACCTTTACTAGGTAAATAAATGGGGTTTTCTAAATTAAAACTCTTAAAGTTGTTTTGTGGTATCTATAAGTCCTTAGTATGTTATACCTTGGCTGCATGGTTAGTTGTTGATTGTTGAATGTTGTCTTGTTGATACAATAAGATTGATTGTGTTCCTTTTATATTTTCCGGCGATAGATGCGAACAATTCCGGAGAAGAAGAAGTGGAATCGGACGAGGATTTTATTTATATATGTTGTTGGAATTCTTATATTGATGGAGTTGAAGAAGTACATGGACAAATAAGCCAAGGCAAGCCATCTTTTGATCTCTGATCCGGTGTCTAGTTGAATGTCATTTGTTGATATTCAAAGCACCTTGATTCTATGTGTGTTATTCTCTCTATTTATGTCATCTATGTGTGATTGCAAGTGGGGTACTCACTAGTGGTGATACTCCACTATTGTCCTTGTGTTATGGGATGCATGGTATTATGGCCGTGCTATTCCACTTGGTCATCTTGTATGCTCAACTTGAGCATCTTCCCTCTCAAGATAGTAACTTACACCACACCCACCACTTTTGTAATTTAGAGGTATCAATGTCATGATCTTGGTATATTCTCAACTTGAGAGGAGTATGCCGTGTACCCATTGGAGAGTATGTTGGATAGTGATACTCCACTATCTAAGTTGTATATTAGCACCACAAATCTGGAAGTATAATCCTCCTTGTGTTGTCATCATACATGCTTATCTTAAGCGAGTATGATCCACTCATTACCCCCTTTTTCACTATCTATGGCGTGATGACTCTCATCTCGGCCGTAGTGCAACTCTAGTTCAACTCATGAAACTATAGGTTGGGAACCCCTCAAGGTTTACCTTGTTGTAAATGTTTATGAAAACCTTGGGTGTGTTAGCCCAAGTGTATGGTTTAAGAAAAACAAAGGATCTTGATAAGGATGTTTGGGAAAGTGGGGTATGGCTGTTCGTGGAACACCAAGATGTTGTGAGAAAAAGAAATGGTTTCTAAAAAGGGGCACTGCGTATATGTGTACACCAGCCCAACTTTTATTCGCGCAACCACATTATCCAATATGGGCACGGGCTTAGTCCGTAGTTCGTTGAGATTGGCATAAGCACCCTTCACAACTCTCTAGGGAGGGTCAAGATGACCTCCGACGCCGGGTTGCGCTCTGGAGGAGGCAATACACTGTCTAGACCAATAGCCGGACGATTACTGAGGGTCTTCCGTCGTGGCGCCGGAGATACGCTCAAAAGGAGGTATGCTGCCGGGGTGCCGGGAAGGGGTAAGCCCGCAGGGAAGGACTTGTGCCAAAGGAGACGGGCGAAAGACTATGACTGGTTATCCGAGACTCGCATACTCTCGTATGACGATCCGGGGATGATCCCGGCGGATTTATCGGTTCTTGTGGGGAAAGTGCGCACACTCGCAGAGTTAAATCTATTCGAATAGCCGCGTCCGCGGTCATGGACGGGTTGCAAAGGTCTACCTTTACCGGGGCTTGCGTTTTGTTTTTGAACAAATGATTTGCAAAGGAAGTGTTGTGTTTATGTGTACCGGAAGGGTACAGAAAAAGGGCGTGTGTTGACCATATGGAGATGGTCGTGGAAAAATGAAGACTAAGTGGGGAACTCTTTCCTAAATGTTTCTTGAAGAGGAACTCTTCTTTAACAAAGATATAGAGATGTCATAGGTATCTATTGAAGTATCTTGTTCAATAAAGATATAGGTATGTCATAGGAAATCCTCTAGCATTTCCATCAACTGAGATGGACTTATGCTACCTCATCTCCAATAAAAGTATAGATATGTCTTAGAACTTCCTAAGCGTTCCCATCAATTGATATGGCGGCATGCTATGTCCACAAGAGAAACTGGCGCTCTTGTGCATGCTATATCCACGAGAGAAACTATGTCTCTTTCACATACTATATCCACAAGAGAAACTAATTCTCTTTCACATGCTATTTCCACAAGAGAAATTAGCTCTTCCCTCTTGTCATCTTAGTTTAGCACTTGTTATCTTGCACTCTTGCAAAGTACCTTTCTTGATGGTTTGCGAGTACAATTCCAAATGTACTCACGGCTTTGTCCCTGGCTATTTACTTGGCCAGACTTGGAGGAACACGATGGATGAAGAAGGAGTTGGCGACGTCTATGCGAGCTAGGAACGTCTTCCCGCCCGCTGCTCGTAGGGTTATGGCAGATGACTTGGGTACTGCGCTGCTGAAGTGATGATGCTACTCTGATGTTTAGTTAGGCCCTTCGAGGCTATTATGTAAGTATGGTCATGTGACCATGTTGTAATTTTCTTACTCCGCTTTGTAATGGATGGTGTAATTTGATATCAGTTCGGTTATGTGTTCACGACGCACTGATCATGGGGTCGTGAACTGTATACATAACAGGGAATTTCGGACAGCTAGTCCGGGGTCCCCACAGAGCTGGTATCAGAGCTATCCTGACTGTAGGAGACCTTAGTTAGCATGGACGTTAGTTAGGAAACAATTACTTGGGGAAAACTATTTATGAAACAAATTGTTTCTTCAGTCGGAAGTATAGCTTCTACTCCTCTTATTTATTCAAAGCTTCTAAATTCTTATCTCTCCGTTTTATAAAAAGGTTTGAAAATTCTTGCTCTATTGTCTCATCCACTTCAAACCTACATATTGGACGATGTCCCCGACTCAGACCGGAGACTTGAAGTCGAAGATGGATCAACATTTTATGAAGTCCCACGTATCCCCAACGACAACTATTGAAGGTTGGATGCCGACTTAGTCGTGCTCATGTAGGGATGATAAGATCATGCCTTTGGTTGTCACCAAAGTCTGTCAAGGAGCTGACCTTCTTCCCCCATGGACTTGCATTTTTGCAGTCATTTGGGATCAAGTCCTCAGTTTCTTGACTAGTAATCTTAGGTCAGCCATGAGAAGGTCTCGACTTCGGGAGTACCTCAACAACTACCTCTTCGAAGACCTCACATCCCCGGGATGTTGAGCAAGAAGACTACGCAGTTTTCTCCTCCGCCTCAACATAGAAGACCGAACACCAGGCCTGCTTCGCAACCAACTGCCCCGAAAATCCATGTTGGAGTCCATAAGAGCAAAATGCAGACGGCAACATATGTGACCAGGCCCCAAACCTATAGGATGTATAGGACAAACTCAATCGCTTTGATTGAGCTACCCCCGCGCATTAGGAATTTCTGGGTACTTAGAGTATCATGTTTGGTGTGCTGATTGCTTGTAGTTCCCTCGTGTGCTGCCTTGAATGTTTGTATCTGTTTGCTGTGTGCATGTATGTCTTGCTATTTAGACGTTTCCGCCCTTTTTTTAATTGTTTGAAATTTGTGAAACAGAAATTAAAAATGGAAATCTGCCAGTGTATCTGTTTTGCTAATAAAAATAGTTTGGTAGCTCCGATTGATGTGATTCCAATTGCACTAGAACCAGTATGAAATTATCTTTCAGACTCCACTGACCTTGTATTTTTAGGATTTGTGTGCGATTTTTAATAAATAAAACTTGATCACTGTTTCTGGTTAGTATTTTGAGTCTCAAAAATTGAAAAATAAATATTTTTGAATGATTCCAATTGTGTTGATCTTGTTTTGTTACTGTGCATCTAGGAAAAATACCAGTAGCCTCTGTTAGTGGTATTGTGTCTCTGGTTATGGTTGTATGGGTGTCACATGCAATGATAGGATTAAGGTTTGCCTTGCCGATGTATTGCTATCTATTAGTTAAATTGGGTAGATTAACGAAAGACTCTAACTCTAAACCCGTTGGAAGTTGTTTTTCAACCGTCAAGAAAACTAACCCGACCCCTATCTACGCCGACTACTTTTAACGTCATCTGAAGCATCTCTACTACGCCAAGAAAATAGAAGCCCCTACCTTCAAGAGTGACTGCACCTCTACCAGAAGACTTACTAACTTGGTCTAACCTTGGTATATAATCGCGCTAACCTAGAGGATATCTTTTTGAAAACCACCCCCCCCCTAACACACCGTCTAACCAGATGAGAGAACATTAGCGTCAAAGACAAGCTACATCACATGGTTCATCTGGTCCTCGTCAAGTGAAGCTCATGAAGATACCTCAAGACTCAAGATTAGGTGTAATTTACCCGCTCACTTCTTAACTGGTCAACACCGACACTCAAGCTGAAGATTGTCTCCGACGACCTTGTTGCTGCTTCATATGGACAACAACCCGACGTTTCATCAACTTACTAACTCACCGCACGTCTCATATGGTTGAGTTAACACCGTGAGTGCCTCTTGAAGTTGTGGTCTGCACGTCACCCCCGAAGATTCTTCAACCGAACAAGGAAGATCGACGACTTCTTCAGAAGCCCGATAGAACCACAAGGCAGAAGCTCAGAGTTTTTCCGAGAACCCGATGAAAAATCTTAAGGGTGGAAGACTTTGTCTTCCACTAAAAGTTGGAGCTAACCCTAACATTTTAAACCTTTCTAACACACCGTTGGAAACTTGGGATAGCACTAACCACTCTTGAAGCCATGGACTACACAACGCCCTCTGAAGATGTTTTCAACTCAAGACAGGAGATCAATGACTTCTCCAAGAAGCGCCCGACAAGACCCGTGGCTGAAGCTTACAGTTTTTAACGCCCCCTCCCCGATGAACAATTTTAAGGGTGGAAGACTTCGTCTTCCACTAAATTTAGGCTAACTGTAAAAAAATTTCAACCCTGCTAAGGCACCAATGGAGTGCACTAACTTTTCCGAAGTCATGGACTCCGCTAGGATTGATAAGAAGCTACAAGTCTAACATCTGCAGGGAGTAGTCAACCTCTTCATGAAGCTCGCCATCGGCAGGAATCCATCATGTCTGCTAGAAGATGAAGCAACGACCTTCTCTACAATGGTGCATCTACAGAAGGATGGAGTCTAACTTTCGTTAAGCATTACAACCCCTCTAGTTCCACGCTCAGTAATCTCGGGACGAGATTATTTTAAGGGTGGAAGAATCTGTAACGCCCCACTTTTGCAACCTTGTTTATTTGTCCTTAATGCAAAAATTAGGGGGAACAAAAACTTTTTCTTTAGACTAATTAAGATGAATTGCCTTGATCCGTTGGTTATGATGAATTGCCTTGATCTCGTTGGTAGATGAATTGTCTTGATTTGCTTGTTGAGTTTTGTCTTGAGCTACCTCATAGAACAACACCCCTAGTGGTTAAACAAGCAACTCACCAAATAAAACACATGTGTGGCTTAGGAAAAATTGTTTTCCTTCTTACTACATCAAACCTCTCTCCCGATGACAACATGAGTGTGCCATCTTGATTTTTCTCTTTGTGGTACAAGATAGCTCAATCATCCTTAATTCAAAACTTGGTACCATCTACCCCTTGCTACATCCCTCTCTTATACCCACTCATCCTTGTTGGTTTTGAGGCCATGTCGACCCTCTGTGTTGACAGGCTTAACTTGTCTAGACTTTGACAATTGAGGTGTTTCATATACCTTTCAAATAAGTTCTATTTCAAATGAAAACTCTTGCACTTCTTATGCACACCTCTGATCTATCACATTGTATTTTCCCCATCCTCCAATTCTTGATCAAATGGATGATCATTTGATACTTTTAAACCACTTCCAATTGACCTCTCATTTGTAGAGTACTTTATATTCTCTTCCATCATCACCTTGATCTCATAAATTGATGACTTATGTCAATATATTCATCCTTGTGAGTATATGATTACATCATTCACTATCTCTCTAAACCTTGGACTCTTTATCACTTGAAGGAATCCATTTCCTTTGCATGACACAATTGGTGCCGTGTGTCTTGCATAAGCACTTGAGTGCCATGTGTCTCATCTTGTTTTTGCATAATTCAAATCTCAAATATTGTGGCGGCTATCTCACAAATGGCCTACACTTGAAACCTTGTACACCACCATCTCCATCATCTCCTTGGCACGAAAACCTTCAAGTCACAAATACCATCATGGTGCATATCACCATCACCCTCTCCTTCCATCTCTATCTCTTTTATATTTTCATACACATTATCTAAGCCACCATCTTGGCATAAAATAATGTGGCTCCACTATGATCAACTTGTATGTTGGAAGCTCCCTTTTTATGATTCGTTTTGGAGTGACACATGAAGGAGCCGGCTATGCCATGCCATGGCACACATGTTCATCATACCTCTCCATCTCTCTCTCTCACACAATTACTCCACCTTGGGAAAACCTCTCTTTTCTTTGTCTCTTCCCAATGCCACTAATAATTTCAGCTTGGGTCAATTTTCCCTTCCCCAAGCCAGCCACCCATCTCCACCAATCAAAGAGGAGGCATCCACCCCTCTCCCTCTATAAAAGGGGCTTGGCCGGCCACCTCCCCATCTTTTGCTTCTCATTTTTGGACACTCCACTCCTTCCTCCACGCTCTCACACCCTTCTCCTTCCTCCACTCTCTCACACCCTTCTCCTACCTCTTCCCCACGAGCTGAACCTCCACCAAGGCTCCATGGCCGGCCATGGCCATGAGAGCACACCAAACCGCAGCTCCCTCCTCCCTCAAGCTCCTCCTCACCAGGAGAGCCTCCCTCTCCATCTTCTCCCCAACCCTAGATGGTTTAATCTCCTCTTCTTCTTCCTCCATTGCTAAGATTGGATCTTGATGCAGGTGCATGTTGGTCCAAGCATGGAGAAGGTTGAGCAATCCTCAGATCTGAAGCTCTTGACCAAAGTTCGTCCAAAAACTTGCTGTAATTTCTGCTATCTTGCTGTTTCAGATTCTGGTACGATCTTGTAAAATCCGCCAAATCTCGTGTGCAGATCCAAATCGAGTGATTCAAAGTTCCACTGATAGGTATTGAAAAGATATACAACCTGGCGTTGGTCTCATGCTCAAATTGGTTACGGATTGACCGTGGTAAATAAAGTTCTGTAAACATGCAGATTCACTGTTTGTTAGATTTGTTCCGTTTTACAAAACATTTTTGAACAAACTCAACTTTAAGTGAAAGCGCCCTTCAATACCTTCATTTTGGCGGTGGTTTCACTTCGATTGACCTCCTGAAACTGAAATGGTTCACAGATCAAGATCTGGACAGATCTGACTTTGTCGAATTAAACCAGGAGCTTGGGAACGAATTTTTGAATGAAACTAGTTGGGTAAGAACCATCTTTTCAATGCCTTTCAGATGCAGCTGACCTCATATTTTTATGTTTTATGTACGATTTGTGGTGAATTAAACTTGTTCTGTGTATTCTGCAGACATGACTGTTAGCTTTTAAATCACCAAAAATCCATTTTGAAACCTAATTGAGTGATTCCAGTTTTGTAGGACTGCTGGATGTTTTCTTAATCATCTCAAACAAGTTTCACACTTTTATCTGTTCTGTAACTCCAGAGAGAAAGCAAATGGTACAGACATGCAGTAAACTTGTCAACCAATTTGTGAGAGTTTCAGAAACAATTTGGACCCAAATCCAATTGTGTGTGCATCTCTGTTTAAATATCTTTCAAATGCCAGTGGTCTCATATTTTTAGGATTTTTCTACGATTTATGGCTTACAGATCTTGTTTTCTGTACAGTCAGATTCAAAGAAATTCCTAAAATTGTAGGATTAATATTTTTGAGTGAATCCAAATGGGTTAGTCTTGTATTAGTACTGGCCATCTAGAAAAAATACTATTAGTCTCTGTTCATACATATTTGTTGCTGTTACTAATGTATATGTGTGACATGCATTGTTGAAGCAAAACTTTTCGGGTTATTTAAAACCCTTGACCAACTCTTTTTACTAGAGTTGGGCAACCTTTGTTTTATGCTTGCAAAACAAAACATCTGCAACTTAACATTAGCTCTTTTGTTTTGTTTAAGTTTTCAAATGATGTGGAATATGGTTTGCTTCTTATTTTGGATGATGTGTTATGTGAGCAAACTAAGTTAGGAAAATTGTTTTCTACTTTTCCAAAAATGGTTGAAAATGTTTAGTGAATGTATTTGGTGTCAAACTAATGCTCTTGTCCTCTTTATGATGTTATCTACCAGGGGATATTTGGTTTACACCATGGTGATAACCGAGAGAGGCAATTGCTAAGTTGTGATGCACTCATACCTTTACTAGGTAAATAAATGGGGTTTTCTAAATTAAAACTCTTAAAGTTGTTTTGTGGTATCTATAAGTCCTTAGTATGTTATACCTTGGCTGCATGGTTAGTTGTTGATTGTTGAATGTTGTCTTGTTGATGCAATGAGATTGATTGTGTTCCTTTTATATTTTCCGGCGATAGATGCGAACAATTCCGGAGAAGAAGAAGTGGAATCGGACGAGGATTTTATTTATATATGTTGTTGGAATTCTTATATTGATGGAGTTGAAGAAGTACATGGACAAATAAGCCAAGGCAAGCCATCTTTTGATCTCTGATCCGGTGTCTAGTTGAATGTCATTTGTTGATATTCAAAGCACCTTGATTCTATGTGTGTTATTCTCTCTATTTATGTCATATATGTGTGATTGCAAGTGGGGTACTCACTAGTGGTGATACTCCACTATTGTCCTTGTGTTATGGGATGCATGGTATTATGGCCGTGCTATTCCACTTGGTCATCTTGTATGCTCAACTTGAGCATCTTCCCTCTCAAGATAGTAATTTACACCACACCCACCACTTTTGTAATTTAGAGGTATCAATGTCATGATCTTGGTATATTCTCAACTTGAGAGGAGTATGCCGTGTACCCATTGGAGAGTATGTTGGATAGTGATACTCCACTATCTAAGTTGTATATTAGCACCACAAATCTGGAAGTATAATCCTCCTTGTGTTGTCATCATACATGCTTATCTTAAGCGAGTATGATCCACTCATTACCCCCCTTTTCACCATCTATGGCGTGATGACTCTCATCTCGGCCGTAGTGCAACTCTAGTTCAACTCATGAAACTATAGGTTGGGAACCCCTCAAGGTTTACCTTGTTGTAAATGTTTATGAAAACCTTGGGTGTGTTAGCCCAAGTGTATGGTTTAAGAAAAACAAAGGATCTTGATAAGGATGTTTGGGAAAGTGGGGTATGGCTGTTCGTGGAACACCAAGATGTTGTGAGAAAAAGAAATGGTTTCTAAAAAGGGGCACTGCGTATATGTGTACACCAGCCCAACTTTTATTCGCGCAACCACATTATCCAATATGGGCACGGGCTTAGTCCGTAGTTCGTTGAGATTGGCATAAGCACCCTTCACAACTCTCTAGGGAGGGTCAAGATGACCTCCGACGCCGGGTTGCGCTCTGGAGGAGGCAATACACTGTCTAGACCGATAGCCGGACGATTACTGAGGGTCTTCCGTCATGGCGCCGGAGATACACTCAAAAGGAGGTATGCTGCCGGGGTGCCGGGAAGGGGTAAGCCCGCAGGGAAGGACTTGTGCCAAAGGATACGGGCGAAAGACTATGACTGGTTATCCGAGACTCGCATACTCTCGTATGACGATCCGGGGATGATCCCGGCGGATTTATCGGCTCTTGTGGGGAAAGTGCGCACACTCTGCAGAGTTAAATCTATTCGAATAGCCGCGTCCGCGGTCATGGACGGGTTGCAAAGGTCTACCTTTACCGGGGCTTGCGTTTTGTTTTTGAACAAATAATTTGCAAAGGAAGTGTTGTGTTTATGTGTACCGGAAGGGTACAGAAAAAGGGCGTGTGTTGACCATATGGAGATGGTCGTGGAAAAATGAAGACTAAGTGGGGAACTCTTTCCTAAATGTTTCTTGAAGAGGAACTCTTCTTTAACAAAGATATAGAGATGTCATAGGTATCTATTGAAGTATCTTCTTCAATAAAGATATAGGTATGTCATAGGAAATCCTCTAGCATTTCCATCAACTGAGATGGACTTATGCTACCTCATCTCCAATAAAAGTATAGATATGTCTTAGAACTTCCTAAGCGTTCCCATCAATTGAGATGGCGGCATGCTATGTCCACAAGAGAAACTGACGCTCTTGTGCATGCTATATCCACGAGAGAAACTATGTCTCTTTCACATACTATATCCACAAGAGAAACTAATTCTCTTTCACATGCTATTTCCACAAGAGAAATTAGCTCTTCCCTCTTGTCATCTTAGTTTAGCACTTGTTATCTTGCACTCTTGCAAAGTACCTTTCTTGATGGTTTGCGAGTACAATTCCAAATGTACTCACGGCTTTGTCCCCGGCTATTTACTTGGCCGGACGGAGGAACACGATGGATGAAGAAGGAGTTGGCGACGTCTATGCGAGCTAGGAACGTCTTCCCGATCGGTTGCCTGTAGGGTTATGGCGGATGACTTGGGTACTGCGCTCGTCGAAGTGATGATGCTACTCTGATGTTTAGTTAGGCCCTTCGAGGCTATTATGTAAGTATGGTCATGTGACCATGTTGTAATTTTCTTACTCCGCTTTGTAATGGATGGTGTAATTTGATATCAGTTCGGTTATGTGTTCACGGTGCACTGATCATGGGGTCGTGAACTGTATACATAACAGCGAATTTCGGACAGCTAGTCCGGGGTCCCCACATCCTATCTACAATATGTAAATCAAATTCTTGCAAAAGAAGTACCCATCTAATAAGCCTTGGCTTAGCATCTTTCTTTGTCATAAGATATCTAATTGCAGCATGATCAGTATGAATTGTAACTTTCGAATCAACAATATAAGATCTAAATTTATCACAAGCAAAGACTACAGCTAACAATTCTTTTTCAGTAGTAGCATAATTTCTTTGAGCAGCATCAAGAGTTTTACTAGCATAATGAATAACATTCAATTTCTTATCTACCCGCTGTCCAAGAACAGCGCCTACAACAAAATCACTAGCATCACACATAATTTCAAATGGTAAGTTCCAATCAGGAGGTTCAACTATAGGGGCAGTTGTTAAGGCTTTCTTTAGAGTTTCAAAAGCTTCCTTAAAATCATCATCAAAAACAAAAGGTACATCTTTTTGAAGAAGATTAGTAAGAGGCTTTGAAATCTTAGAGAAGTCTTTAATAAACCTCCTATAAAACCCAGCATGACCAAGAACACTACGAATACCTTTAACATCCCTAGGATAGGGCATCTTCTCAATGGCTTCAACTTTAGCTCTATCAACTTCAATACCTCTCTCAGAAATTTTATATCCCAATACATTTCCTTCATTAACCATAAAGTGGCATTTCTCCCAATTAAGAACAAGGTTAGTTTCTTCACATCTCTGCAAAACTTTATCAAGGTTTCGCAAGCAACTATCAAAAGAATTCCCATAGACAAAAAAATCATCCATGAATACCTCTACAATACTCTCACAAAAGCCATGAAAAATAGCAGACATGCATCTTTGAAAAGTAGCAGGAGCATTACATAAACCAAAAGGCATACGCCTATAAGCATAAGTTCCATAAGGACAAGTGAAAGTGGTTTTCTCTTGATCTTTAGTTTTAACGAACAATTTGTGAAAACCCGAATAACCATCAAGAAAGCAAAAATGAGTATTTTTAGATAACCTTTCTAACATTTGATCAATAAAAGGCAAAGGGTAATGATCTTTCTTAGTAACCTTATTAACTTTTCGATAATCAATGCACATTCTATAACCTACAACTACTCTTTGAGGTATGAGCTCATCATTATCATTAGGCACAATAGTCATTCCTCCTTTCTTAGGAACACAATGCACAGGACTAACCCATCTACTATCAGCAATAGGATATATAATACCAGCTTCAAGGAGTCTTAATACCTCATTTCTTACCACATCCTTCATCTTAGGAATTAGACGACGCTGGGGTTCAACAACAGGCTTCGCATCATCTTCCATATTAATGGCGTGTTGGCAAATAGAGGGAGAAATCCCCTTCAAGTCATCAAGAGTATAGGCAATAGCACCTCGGTGTTTCTTCAGTATTTCCAATAACCTTTCTTCTTCAAACTTCAAAAGCTTAGAACTAATAATAACAGGATATATTTTCTTATCATCAATATGAGCATATTTAAGATTATCAGGCAATGGTTTTAAATCAAAGACAGGATCTTCCTTTGGTGGTGGTGTTGTACCCAAATCTTCCACTGGTAAATCATGCTTAAGAATAGGTTGACGAAGGAAAATTTCATCAAGCTCATTTCTTTCTTCCCTAAAAACTTCACTCTCACTATTCTCCAAATGTTGCTGCAAAGGATTATTAGGAGCAAGAACAATAGATGCACACTGTTCAATTTTAAAATCACTATTAAGTGAATCAATTTTATAAGGAGTTTTGGTAAATTTAGAGAAGTTAAACTCATAAGATTCACCAGCAAATTTAGTCAAAATTTTCTCTTTCTTGCAATATATAATAGCTCCATATGTATTTAGAAAAGGTCTACCAAAAATGATAGGACAATATTTACTAGCAGCAGAACCAAGTACCAAAAAGTCAGCAGGATATTTAATCTTACCACATAGAACTTCAACATCTCGAATAATACCAATTGGAGAGATAGTTTCTCTATTAGCCAGCCGAATAACCACATCAATATCTTCAAGTTCACAAGAACCAATTTCGTGCATAATCTCCGTGTAAAGCTCATAAGGAATATCACTAATACTTGCACCAATATCACATAATCCATAATAACAATGATCACCAATTCTAACAGATAGCATAGGAACACTAGCTTTCCTAGACTTATTAGGATGCGAAACAATATTAGAAGCATCTTCACAGAAAATAATATGACCATCTTCCACATTTTCAGTCACAAGATCTTTAACAATTGCAACAGAGTACTCTTTCATTTTATTTGTTCAACTTTTATTTGTTCTTCAGGTTCTATAGGTTTCTTTTCACTTTTAAGAACCCGCACTATTTATAACAGAGTACTCTTTCATTTTAGCAGGGAAAGGAGTTTTTTCAATATAGGCTTCAGGAATAACATGATCAACAGTTTCAACTACAACACATTTATTTGTAGATGAATCAATTTTATCTTTATACGGTTCATGATACTTATCAAAGTTCTTCTTAGGCAATTCATAATGAGAAGCAAAAGCTTTATAAAGATTTGCAGCAACTTGAGAATCAAGACCATAAGTAGCACTCATATTACGAAATTTATCAGTATCCATAAAAGCTTCAATGCATTTATAATCATAAATTATACCTGATTCTCTATCCTTGTCGTTCTCCCATCCTTCAGTATTTTCTTGGATCCGGTTAAGAAGGTCCCTTTTAAACTCTTCATTGTTGCTTGTAAATGATCCAGAACAAGAAGTATCCAGCAAGGTCTTGTCTTGAAAAGAAAGTCTTGCATAGAAATTATCAATAATAATATTACCAGGAAGCTCATGAATGAGGCATTTGAGCATTAAAGACTTCAATCTCCCCCATGCTTGGGAAATACTTTCTCCTTCATGAGGCCAAAAATTATATATGCGATTCCGATCTTTGTGAATCTCACTTGGAGGATAGAACTTAGAATAAAACCGGGGCACAATATCATTCCATTCAAGAGAATCCCCATTATCCAGTAATTTATACCAATGCGCCGCTTTACCAGACAGCGATACAGAGAATAATTTCTTCCTCACTTCATCCATAGCAATACCTGCACACTTCAATAAACCGCATAATTCATGTAAGAACGGTAAATGATCTCCAGGGTGGACAGTTCCATCCCCTGTATAACGGTTACCCACTACACGTTCAATAATTTTCATAGGTATTTTGTATGGTAATTCTTCCTTACCTGGCGCCTCATCCAATACCTTTGCAGTAGTAGTGGATCTCCCAAATAAACACTCAAGATAAGATCTCTCCATAATGAGTTATAGCAGCAGGCAGAAATAAAATCAGCACAAATAGTAGAAATTTCCCTTACCAATTCCACTTACCAATAGCGCTTCACTCCCCGGCAACGGCGCCCAGAAAATAGTCTTGATGACCCACAAGTATAGGGGGTGTATCGTAGTATCTTTGATAAGTAAGAATGTCGATCCCAACGAGGAGCAGAAGGTGTTGACAAGCAGTTTCGATGAAGGATTCACTGTAAATGCTCACAGACAAGTATTCAGGGAGTTTTGATGTAACAGATGAATAAAGTACGAGTAAGTAAAGTGCGAGAGTAACAATTGCAGCGAGTGGCCCAATCCTTTTTAGCACAAAGGACAAGCCGGTTTGTTTACTTATAATGACCAAACGTTCTCGAGGACACACGGGATTTTAGTCTAGTGCTTTCGCTACATACGGCTAATTAATCTTCATTGTTTTGATAAGTGTTGTGTGGGTGAACCTATGCTAATGTACCGCCCTTCCTAGGACTAATACATACTTGTGATTATACCCCTTGCAAGCATCCGCAACTACAAGAAAGTAATTAAGATAAATCTAACCACAGCCTTAAACTCCGAGATCCTGCGATCCCTCCCGCATCGATATACCAACAGGGCTCGGGTTTCGTCACTCCGGCAACCCCGCAATTGGCAAACGAGTACAAGATGCATTCCCCTAGGCCCATAAAGGTGAAGTGTCGTGTAGTCGACGTTCACACGACACCACTAGAAGAATAACACCACAACTTAAATATCATAACATTGAATATTACTCAACCATACTTCACTACTAACATTTAGACTTCACCCATGTCCTCAAGAACTAAACGAACTACTCACGAGACATCATATGGAACATGATCAGAGGTGATATGATAATGAATAACAATCTGAACATAAACCTTGGTTCAACGGTTTCACTCAATAGCATCAATAACAAGTAGAAATCAACACCGGGAGAGTTTCCCCTATCAAACAATCAAGATCAAACCCAAATTGCTACAGCGGTGACGAGGTGCAGCGGTGGAGACGGTGGTGATAATGATGAAGATGATGGCGATGGTGATGGAGATGATGTCCAGCTCGATGGCGGTGCCGATGGCGTCGATTTCCCCCTCCGGGAGGGAATTTCCCCGGCGGATTCCTGCCCGCCGGAGAGCTCTTTTCTCTCTGGTGTTCTCCGCCCCGCAGAGGCGGCTGTGACTCTTCGCGACGTACCCCCTCTGGCTTAGGTTTTCGGGACGAAGGAGTACGCGAAGAAAAGGAGGCGAGAGGAGTTGTGGGCCCCCCTCCTCACAGGGCGGCGTGGCCAGGCTTTGGGCCGCGCCGGCCTATGGGGTGGGCCCACCTCGGGTCCCCTCTTCTCCCCCTTCTGGCTCCCTTCGTCATCTGGAAAAATAGGAGTTTTCGTGAAATTCCCGTCAATTGTTGATCTTCCGAAATATTGCATTCTGACGGTGCTTTTTCCAGCAGAATCCTGGCTCCAGTGCGCGATCCTCCAATAATCATGAAACATGCAAAATAGATGAAATAACATAAGTATCATATCCAAATATGAAATATATCAATGAATAACAGCAAATTATGATATAAAATAGTGATGCAAATTGGACGTATCAAAGGGCAACGCGGGGGGCCACACGAGGGCCCCACACGCCAGGCCGGCGCGGCCAAGGCCTGGGCCGCGCCGCCCTAGTGTGGCGGCGCCTCGTGGCCCCACTTCCTTTCCCCCTCGGTCTTCTGGAAGCTTCGTGCAAAAATAGGACTCTGGGCGTTGATTTCGTCCAATTCCGAGAATATTTCCTTTGTAGGATTTCTGAAACCAAAAACAGCAGAAAACAGCAACTGGCTCTTCGGCATCTCGTTAATAGGTTAGTGCCGGAAAATGCATAAATACGACATATAATGTGTATAAAACATGTAGATATCATCAATAATGTGGCATGGAACATAAGAAATTATCGCTACGTCGGAGACATATCAGCATCCCCAAGCTTAGTTCCTGCTCGTCCCGAGCAGGTAAACGATAACAAAGATAATTTCGGAGTGACATGCCATCATAACCTTGATCATACTATTGTAAACATATGTAATGAATGCAGCAATCAAAACAATGGTAATGACATGAGTAAACAAATGAATCATAAAGCAAAGACTTTTCATGAATAGCACTTCAAGACAAGCATCAATAAGTCTTGCATAAGAGTTAACTCATAAAGCAATAAATCAAAGTAAAGGTATTGAAGCAACACAAAGGAGGATTAAGTTTCAGCGGTTGCTTTCAACTTATAACATGTATATCTCATGGATATTGTCAACATAGAGTAATATAACAAGTGCAATATGCAAGTATGTAGGAATCAATGCACAGTTCACACAAGTGTTTGCTTCTTGAGGTGGAGAGAGATAGGTCAACTGACTCAACATAAAAGTAAAAGAAAGTCCCTTCGCAGAGGGAAGCATTGATTGCTATATTTGTGCTAGAGCTTTGGTTTTGAAAACAAGAAACAATTTTGTCAACGGTAGTAATAAAGCATATGTATCATGTAAATTATATCTTACAAGTTGCAAGCCTCATGCATAGTATACTAATAGTGCCCGCACCTTGTCCTAATTAGCTTGGATTACCGGGATCATCGCAATACACATGTTTTAACCAAGTGTCACAAAGGGGTACCTCTATGCCGTCTGTACAAAGGTCTAAGGACAAAGCTCGCATTTTGGATTTCTCGCTTTTGATTATTCTCAACTTAGACATCCATACCGGGACAACATAGACAACGAGATAATGGACTCCTCTTTAATGCATAAGCATGTAGCAACAATTAATGTTCTCATATGAGATTGAGGATATATGTCCAAAACTGAAACTTCCACCATGATTCATGGCTTTAGTTAGCGGCCCAATGTTCTTATCTAACAATATGCATGCTCTAACCAATAAAGTGGTAAATCTCCCTTACTTCAGACAAGACGGACATGCATAGCAACTCACATGATATTCAACAAAGAGTAGTTGATGGCGTCCCCGAGAAAACATGGTTATCGCACAACAAGCAACTTAATAAGAGATAAAGTGCATAAGTACATATTCAATACCACAATAGTTTTTAAGCTATTTGTCCCATGAGCTATATATTGCAAAGGTAAAGAATGGAAATTTTAAAGGTAGCACTCAAGCAATTTACTTTGGAATGGCGGAGAAATACCATGTAGTAGATAGGTATGGTGGACACAAATGGCATAGTGGTTGGCTCAAGGATTTTGGATGCATGAGAAGTATTCCCTCTCGATACAAGGTTTAGGCTAGCAAGGTTATTTGAAACAAACACAAGGATGAACCGGTGCAGCAAAACTCACATACAAGACATATTGTAAACATTATAAGACTCTACACCGTCTTCCTTGTTGTTCAAACTCAATACTAGAAATTATCTAGACTTTAGAGAGACCAAATATGCAAACCAAATTTAGCAAGCTCTAGGTGTTTCTTCATTAATGGGTGCAGAGTATATGATGCAAGAGCTTAAACATGAGCACAACAATTGCCAAGTATCAAATTATTCAAGACATTTTAGAATTACTACATGTAGCATTTCCAGATTCCAACCATATAACAATTTAACGAAGAAGATTCAACCTTCGCCATGAATACTATGAGTAAAGCCTAAGGACATATTTGTCCATATGCAACAGCGGAGCGTGTGTGGGGACCCCGGACTAGCTGTCCAAAATCCCTGTTATGTATAGTTCACGATCCCATGATCAGTGCGCCGTGAACACATAACCGAATTGTTATCAAATTACACCATCCATTACAAAGCGGAAAAAGAAAATTACAATCAGGTCACATGACCAATACTTACATAATAGCCTCGAAGGACCTAACTAAACATCATAGTAGCATCATCACTTCAACAGCGCGGAGCCCAAGTCATCTGCCATAAACCCTACAGGCAACTGACTGGGAAGACGTTCTAGCTCGCATAGACATCGTCAACTCCTTCTTCATCCGTTTTGTTCCTCCAAGTCTGGCCAAGTAAATAGCCAGGGACAAAGCCGTGAGTACATTTGGAATTGTACTCGCGAACCATCACGAAGGTACTTTGCAAGAGTGCAAGATAACAAGTGCTAATCTAAGATGACAAGAGGGAAGAGCTAATTTCTCTTGTGGAAATAGCATGAGAAAGAGAAATAGTTTCTCTTGTGGATGTAGCATCCCAACATCACAGTTGAAGGGGACACTAAGAAGATCCTATGACATCTCTATATCTTTGTTAAAGAGGATACTTCAAAAGATAGACTACGACATCTATATATCTTAATTGAAGAAGAGTCTCTCTACATGAAACACTAGGAAGGGTCACCCAATTTTTGTTTCATTTTCCTCGACCATCTTCATATGGTCGGTAACAGCTTTTCCATACCCTTCCTGTACATCCAACACAGACATTTCCTTTGGAAATCATTTTCTAAACCAAAACTCGACACAGATCGGTAACGGCCATCCCAACCGTCCATGACCGCGGACACGGCTATTCGAATAGTTTTAACTCTGCAGAGTGTGCGCACTTTCCCCACAAGATCTGATAAATCCGCCGAGATCATCCCCGGTTCGCCATACGAAAGTATGCGGGTCTCGGATAATCAGTCGAAGCCTTTCGCCCATTCAACTTAGCAAGAGGTCCTACCCTATGGAGTATGTACCTCCCCGGCACCGTGGCAGCTCACCTCCTCTTGAGCATGGCTCCACCGCCAAGCCAGGAGACCCATAGTGTCTTCCGGACGGGTCAGCCCCGAAGGCCTCCCGTTATACGATTGTCTCCAACTACGACAACCCGGACTCGGGGGTAACTGTACCCTTGTATAGTTGTGCGGTGCCTCATGCTAAGAAGAACAAACGTCAAGCTAAGCCCCGTGCCCACATTGGAGTTGTAACACCCCAACTTTTGCAAACTTGTTTAATTGTCCTTAATGCAAAAATTAGGGGGAACAAAAACTTTTTCTATAGACTAATTAAGATGAATTGCCTTGATCTGTTTGTTATGATGAA
>NC_061510.1:213907861-214017780 GCF_022539505.1 Lolium rigidum
GTCCGATTTTCCGTGGCGGAAGGGCGCCCAAGCGCGACGGACCGAAAAAACGTCGTTGGACTTTGCCTGACGCAGTTTCCACAACAGAACCCATATCGTCGGGTTAGGCCCATGGGCGACGAAAAATACCCCTTAGCGGACGATTTTGAGACGTTGTCTATCAGAACTTTTCTTGTAGTGTATGGTGACATTAAAAAAAAGGTTTGCCTCTAACCTTGATCATCATGTATATTTACCTATTCCAATTTTGTTAAGTTATCTGATCATATGTTTCTCTTATTTGAAATTAACTAGGAATTTGTATGTACAACCAAAGCAACAATTGATGAGATCATAGCAGATAAAGGCTGGTGGTACATGTCATGCAAGAAAGGAAAAGAATAACTACATTTGTAATTCATGTAATGAAGTAGCTGAAAAAGCAGATTTACGGTAAGTATAATCTCTACATTAGATTGTATTCAAGTATTCTATAATTTTTTGTATCAGTGAACAATAACACTATCATATTAGGTACCTGCTTAAACTGAAGGTAAGCGATGAGACGACAACAACAACATTTGTGATGTTTAATGAGGTAGCACAGAGACTTCTAGGCAGCATAAGTGCGTTTAGCCTTCTAGAGCAAGTTGGATTCAGCAACACAATTCCAGATGTTATTCAAGACCTTTGCGGCACAACACTCATATTTCGACTGAAGCTAAATTCAAGGAATTTGGAAGAGTGCATGGAAAAGTATAAAGTGAACTACACTTTTGAACCTAGGGACAATCTTGAGATGGAATATTTAAACGAAAGAATTGAAGAGGTATGCTCATGTACATTTCATACTATTCAAATGATTTATCAAATTATATTTCATAATTTCCAAATGGTTTAAGAATTTATAATGAGTATGTTCTTTATAGGACATACTGGAGAATCAAGAAAGAGAAGATTCTTCAAATTGTATTACGCCCAAGTCAGCTATTGAGGTATTACAACTAACAAACAATTTTACTATCATAAGTATCAAATATCATTTAGTTCCATTTTAATATAACCACAATTGTTTACAGGGAAAGTACTTTTCCAAGAATGCAACAAAAGCCGAGAGGAATAATAAGTCTAAAAAGGAAATCTCTGCACCTTCCAAGAAAATTAAAGGAGAGAGGAGAAACAAGAGAAATAAAAAACATGTGAATAAGAATGCTTCTTGGAATGGCCAAAAAGTTTATACAGAGAATAAACTTCTCGATGATGAGGTATTCTATTCAAAATACTTCTCAGCTTCTATATATATTAAATAAATACTATTACTATGAGATTGCCAAAAAAATGTAGGTACATAGATGTGAAACGAAAGTATCGAACAGTCAAAATTCATGGTCTGATGTAATTATAATAGAAGATGATTCAGATAATTACTTTACACATGTCAAAAGTTCTACCCACAAGAAATTCAAAAGAATACTTAAAGGAAAGAAAATGAATACTGAGGTACTTTGACTTAAGTATAGAAGTGTATATTTTTTTACATATTGCTTTGAAGATTAAAAAAATGCATTCTGTATTCTAAATTATGGCATTGTATCTTACAGGTGGAACTAGAAGAGGGTGAAATCCCTGCTACAAATTATGATTTAAGCACTGAAGATATCAATAATGAGGTACTGCCATATAAGAAAAGATTTTTTTACTTTTACAACATTTGAGGACCTACAATCTTGGCATTACTAGCACATCTAGCATACAAGTTTATATATTCTTAACGTGCATGTTTTATTGAAATATATATGTATTTCTTTCTTTCGCCTATTGAGATAGCAATTTTGTTTTGTTTTTTCCCTACTCACATTTGGCATAATATGCTTTTCTATGCCACATATATCTTTTATTCCATAACCTTAAATATATTTCATTTATGTTACACAGAGTTAGAATTCGCAAGAAGATTGTCATTTATCTCTTTACAGTCTACCGAATATAGTAGTCATTATTGAAATAAATATTTTTGCAACATACACAAGTATTTGCGCATAAACAATTGTTTTACTAATGATATTTTTTGCAGGAAGAGGATGGACAAATGAAGAGAAGCAGAAAAGATAAGAAACAGATTGGCCGTAAAAGATCAAAAAAAGATGTGAGAGAGCAGAAGCACAACAAGAGATGTAAAAAAGATAAAGAAGTTGTTAGAAGAAGACTTCTGGATGTTGAGGTATTCTATTGAAAATACTTCCATATTATATACATATTAACTATTTTTCGTATCACGGAGCATTATATGATAGTTCTTTTAACGACATTTCATAGGAAGGGCAGAGGCACAAGAAGAGGAGCAAAAAAGGTGTGAGAGAGAAGCACAACAGCAGGCGTACAAAAGATGTGAGACCCCACGCCAATTGTCTTCTGGATGATGAGGTATTCTATTGAAAATACTTTTTTGGGGGAAAATATCTATTACGTAATACTTCGAATGATGAAACATTATCAAACTTTAACTCCATATTGCATTATTTTAACCTATAGGTACAAGACAGAAAAAATGATGAACTTACCAGCATGAGAGATGATTCCCTAAATACAGATACAGATATTGAGGTACCCCCATTCATAAGAACGTATATGATATATAAATATAACTATTGTAAAGATAAAACAACTTTCTCACTTACATTCTAAATTACACTATTCTATCTTGCAGGAAGAAGAGGAACAAAGTGGTACAAATTCTGATGGCCGCAATCAAGATAGTAATAATGAGGTACTTCCATGAAAAATACATCATATATATTAATATATATATATGTTATATATTAGTTTTGAATCAAAAAATGGTATTTTACGGGTAAAAGAGGAAGAGAGTTATGAAATCAACAAAGCTAGAAAAGGAAGCGAAAAAAATAACAAGGTATACATCATTGATGATGTATAAATTTCATGTATTTACCATGTTGCAATAGTAAAACTGATGTTGTATTTTTACAGAGAAAAAAGAAAAACCATACTGAGAACAATGGTATCATCACAAATGACTATGTTGAAGAATGGGGCGCCAAAACCAAAGGCAAAACGGAGAAGATGAAGAAGAATACTAACTGCAGAAATATGAATAAAGAATCAACAGAAGAGAAGAATATGTCACAAGTCTTGCATCCCAGTAACTATCAAGACAGGCCAAAGAGGATTAGAAAGGCACCTGAATTTTACACGGACTAGGCAAGAGACAGTAGCAAGTGTTTTACAGTAAACTTATACAAATATAACTAGATGTGAGCTAACCTAACTTCATTTGCTGCTGATTATCTACCGGCATCGTCACCATCACTCTAACCATGCGTTGATGCAGAATATGAGCTAGGGACAGAAAATGGGAACTAACAGGAGGTGGATTTAGAGAAGATGCGAAGAAGAGGTAGGGGCGAATCACGAATACCAGGAGTTCAATTCTTCTTTCCTCGCCGTTCCGGCCGACCGGCAACTGCCACAGGTCTGGGTAATCGGCTCCTCCCATGGACTACCCCCCCGTGAGATGAGGGGAATCTGCTGTGTGAGAATGAGTGGAGAGGGAGAAAGCGGTGGTGGTTAGCATTATTTTTAGGGAAAGAGGAAAAACAATGTGATTGCGTACATGGGCCAGAAAGTCGTACATGGGCCAGAAAGTCCATCCATAAATGACGGCTTACTAAAAAAGACTAAAAAAGTCCATGGCAGCCCAAAATGGAAACACGCTTACGAAATAGGAATCTTCGTCTGTGGGGTGGTAAAATGAGTCTGAGCCCTGCTCCAACTGGCCGACCCATAGTGACCAGGCCTCCGTATCGACGCAAACCTGTCTTAAATAGATGCGAGTGCACGCGCAAAGTGTCGTCGGGCCCGCCTGGCAGTGATCTAGACTAGATGCGTCTTCTCAGACGCGTCAAAAGGGCCAGTGTTCGTTGCTGGGCCGCTACTCTGCAGAAGGAGTTAGGCCGCAGCTGGTTTTCCGGGCCGTGAATCGCTCAATGGACCTGCCTTTTCGGCCTTCTACAATTTACGCCCCCTAAAAAGAGGTACCAGCCCTCTTTCCTTTCCTCTCTTTTCTTGTAGCGCCGCCGTTACCCGCACGCCCGTGCCGCCGAGCGGTACGACATCACCTGATTCGCTCCTTCGAAGAACCCGCGAGTTGAGGCTACCAACGCATGCGGGTTTTCGATCTTCATCTATTCCCGTCGATTTAGAAGCGGCAACCCAGTTCTTTGGTTTCAGAAGCAGCAGCCCAGTTCTTTGGTTTCTTCTCCGATGACGGCGCCGGCGAGGTTCGGATTGCGGGCAGACAGGGGAGTAGGCTCCTCCATACGGGCCTAGGATTGTTCGATCTGCTGGTGGAGTCGGCCCATCATTCGAGCGACGATTCTCCTTCGGTTCGCTGGGCGGCGGCGTAATTACGGTTTGCAAATTGAAACCGCCGGTGCCATAATCATGGTGGTAATTTCGACCAGCTCCTTCATGTTATTATGGTGATTAATCTCAGAATTAGTGTCAGCTCTCCTCTTTCCTTGATAAATATGTGCAATGAGCCATCGTATTTCCAATACCCCTTGCATCTTGGCTTCCACCTCCCATTGCTCATCAGCGTGCTTAGGCTTGGTTTTCTGTTTCCTGCCATCCTGCTTCTTTCTGGTAATTAAATTGATAAATTGATGTGAATATTATGTAGACAAATGACATACTGTTGTTTGTTTCAGGGGTTGTCGTTCTCACTCGTCCAGGCTTTTTATTCAGGGTTTGTCTTCCTCGTTCGTCCGGGAGTTTTGTTCAGGGATTGCTCACCGCAGCTGTGTAACATTCATTTGCGACCATGGCTGCTGGACAATAACACTTGCTCATACAAAAATTTTACCGCTCTTTACTGGTTGTTAATATTTCTAATCTCTATTGTCTACTTTAAATCTGTTCTCTACTATCTGCAACTTATCCAATTTTTAATCCCAGCAAATACATGTATTTGCCTACTGCGATACATCCGTATATTGTTTGCTGTTTCGGAATTGCATGAATCTGTTCTATCCGGGACTTTTGTGCCGTCCGACCAAACTCACAAGTACTCATTCAAAATCCGTCCAAGTAACCCGAGTACCACGGTGTATCGTGGCGCCCTTATGCCTCATCTCCTACAAATAAGGACCGTGCATGTGCATTGCTTCATGAATCATGGCAAAAAAAATACATTTTGTGTTTTACAGATTTGTGATGGCATCTCTTGGTTTGTATATGGATGAACTAATGGGTGATCCCTCAATTTGTATTTCCAGTTATCTAATTTTCAGAGATAGAAGCCTAAGCGAGCAGGAAGAAGGTTTCATAATCATTTAATCATCAAATTGTAAATCTATTACAGGTGAAATATTTATACTGCTATTTTAAATCTCAAGTCAATCGGTTGCTTTATATAATTTCATATTCCAAATTTACAATTATTTCCATGTTATAAGTGAAATAACTTACATATACCATCTATTTAATTTTATAGGCAAGCTAAGGTAGCAACAACACCGGCTTATTTCCAGTTCAAGTACATGGTTCTAGAGAGCGTTCTTGTGTCGAACTTAGATTCTGGAGTCACTTGGCTTCAAACTTTATCGATATTAAATTTGACTTATAAGTAGTATCTCTTATGTCTTTATATTACTCACCCTTTGTTCTTTTCCTGCATTTTTCTTACCTCTGCATGTCAAGCGACTGAAAGTAAACCAACTAGGCAACTACTATATATGCTGGAGCCAGAAGATTATCGAGTTTAATATACTAGACTCTATCATCATCTTTATTATTTTTTAATATATCAGCAATTAAGTGTACTTTTGTGTATCATGTACTCCATTTTCAGATACCAGTAGCAGTACCACAAAAAAAGTATAAACTTGGTACTACTGTTTCTGCTCTCTAACCCTTGAGTACCTGCGGTACTATTAGCCTACAAACTCAGCATCTCATTTCACTGTGTTATGCCAGGGCGACCTTGCAGCAAATGTGACTAAACCTTATAATTAAGCTTGCCTCAAGATTGCAAATCTATGTTTCTTTTGCTTTTCTATGTCCTGATATAAACTCATGTTGCTTAAATCTTCTTACTCAAATGAAGGAAGCTCTGCCATTGATTTCATAAGAGAACAACTACAAATTCCTGCATTTCAAGACACAAAGTTTAATTTTCTTTGCTCTCTGATTCCAAGGGTGTGCTTGACTTTGTGCCTTATGCATTCTCCCATTCCATTGTTTTGAAGAGCTTATGTGATGATAATAGAAGCTAACGGGCACTCGACCTGCTGCAAATTATGTTAAGGGAGTCCACTGCTTCAATCTTGTACCTAGGACGCAACCATTTGTGGCTTCTTTATGGAAGGAAAAGTAGGTAAGGCATGCAGTCTATTCCATAGAATAATCAAGGGTTGTGACTAATGTGATGACATATTACTTGATTATTGATGCAATTTGCAAAGCCAGGCTAATGGACAAGTGACATCTAATTGCATAATCCGTGGATGCACACTTTGGGTAGGTGGGAAACTTTCTCAGAGAAATGAGGCTGAGGTATTATATCAGATAGTGTTATACAAACACAAAAGTTTTTGGACTAGAACTATCGGAATGTTTTTTATAATTATTATATAATCATGTTATAGTCAATAGCTGAACTCATCCTTTTTTCTCTGGATTGATTTATATGGGCGTGTACCATTTGCAGTTATAATCTATACAGAAAAGATTTTTTTATGAATTAGTACACAACACAACAGAATACAGCTATTTTTATCATGGAAGTACTCACAAGTTCTGATATATTACCCATGTTCAATGGTGGTACAATGCAGATAAAATACCCAGTACAAGGATGTTGTGAAGGATGTTGTGAACTGTCACCAGTAACTCAGTCACTTCTTCATTCATGTTACTATATGTGAACGTCCTACATGGTTATGCACTTATTTTTATTCGTATTTGTTTTGACCGGGGGAAATGCATATGATGAAATTTAAACATCAATATCTCAAGAATGCACCCAGAGATGACCAAAAGTTTTGTGTCTATCATTTGTCGTCAAAAGTTGTTTGCAATAGTGCAATCCCTTCAACATATGTTCATTTTGTTGTTGCACCAAATTGGGATCCGCATCACTTGTTCTTGAGATTGTTGATATTTTGTAGATATTTATACCAACCAGATTTTCAAGCATTTGTGTCATCCGATTTTCTGAAATATTGTTATTTCTTTCTTTGTGCGCTTTATGTTCTGCTAATTCAGAATCAACTGAAAGTATCCTTGCTCTTTTCCTCCCCGTTATTAACTTTTTGATCCCTATTCTAATGCAGCATAGAGCCAGCCGATATTTGGTTGAGAGTATAATTTTCTTGGTATGTATTTAGAGCATTTTCTGGGAGTTTTTATACTCCCTCCATCCTGAAAACGTTATTGCAGATTTGTCTAGATACATATATATCTAGACACATTTTAGTGTGTAGATAAATGCGAATCTAGACAAATTCGTGACGTCTTTTTTAGGACAAAGGTGGTCTTTGCAGAAGCCAGGGATGGATCCTTTTTGCATAAGTTTTTAAATTATTTTTTTCTGGGAGATCTATCATTATTTCCTTACTTGCAGCACAGTTCTGTTTGTAATTGTTAGCGCACATTTTTGTAAAGACTAGGCGTATTTGTAGGCTATAGTTGTCAAACTAGATATTTGTCTGTTCACTTCTATCTATTTGATTGAATACCGGATGAAATGAACATTTCAGTTTTGGCAGGATCTTGTATCATGCATGGTTTTTGATGTCATGCTTCTGTGTCTGCTCTATATGTCTTCAATTTTTCATGATATAGAGGTTGCTTCTGAAAGTGGCCATGTACGAAGGCATTATGTTATAAAATGTGAACATTATATGTTGAACAACTTGAGGGAAGAGAGTGATATGCTAGATTTGTAATGATATATTATGCTGATGTGTGTTGCTTAAACACTTCATCAATTTTTGAACCATCCCAATTTTATCATGCATCTCTATATTTCCCTCAGCATGGACGGGCGCAGCAACGCGCGCCATCATGATCTAGTAAGGCTTATGATAAGAGCATGGAGTAGTTGGAGACATGGAGAAGATAAGTCAAGAATGGTTTCACCATTTCTTGTTACTTGATTTCCAATTAAATGGATGTTCATATATTATGGCAAGGAATACCATGTTATGATCTTTCATAAGATCAAGTAGTTGATCCTTGATTAATATGTTGTTGTGTTGATTTTAGTTCCATTTGATCTAACCCCTTAGATCAAATCATTACTACCCAAAACATAGTTTTAGGAAAGGTCACATTGAGGTTTATAGCACTGGACTTGATGAGCTACTTCAATTCCATCAAGGTCAAGTGAAACTTCAGTTACTGTGACTGTTTTACTTTAAAGCGCGAAAATTCCCCGGATTTTCTATGCATGAATGCAATGCACACATCTGTTTTCCTCTATTTTTGTAACCTGATGTCTACTCACGCTAATTTTCCTGTCGACAGTGTTGGGCCTCCAAGAGCAGAGGTTTATAGAACAACAGCAAGTTTTCCCTTAAGTGGATCACCCAAGGTTTATCGAACTCAGGGAGGAAGAGGTCAAAGATATCCCTCTCAAGCAACCCTGCAATCACGATACAAGAAGTCTCTTGTGTCCCCAACACACCTAATACACTTGTCAAATGTATAGGTGCACTAGTTCGGCAAAGAGATAGTGAAATACAAGTGGTATGAATGAATATGAGCAGTAGTAACGGCGCCGTAAAATAGCTTGTCGGCGTGCGATTGATGGTAGTAATATTGCAGGAAGTAAAGATGCAGTAGAACAATAAATAAGCGATGATTGCAGTATTTGGAAACAAGGCCTAGGGATCATACTTTCACTAGTGGACACTCTCAACATTGATCACATAATAAAACCACTCTACACTCTCTTGTTGGATGATGAACACCATTAATTGTGTAGGGCTACAAGAGCACCTCAATGCCGGAGTTAACAAGTTCCACAAGATTCGATGTTCATATTTAAATAACCTTAGAGTACATGATAGACCAACGCAATTATACCGAGTACTAACATAGCATGCACACTGTCACCATCAGGCTATGAAAGGAGGAATAGATCACATCAATACTATCATAGTAATAGTTAACTTCATAATCTACAAGAGATCACAATCATAAACTACGCCAAGTACTACATGATGCACACACTCGTCACCATTACATCATGGAGGAGGAATAGACTACTTTAATAACATCACTAGAGTAGCACATAGATTAATAGTGATATAAAGCACATTGCAATCATAAAGGAATATAAATAAGCACTTCACTATGCTATTCTGAATTACTCTCCGGCAAGATAACGAACACTAATTCATCATGTAGGCAAACCTTAAAGATGTATTCCCAAGTACTAATAAACACCCCACGCTGTCACCGTGAGCATTCATAGGAGGTACTAACACACCACAATTTCATAGAGACATCCAACTCAAATCATAACTCAGTGAATAAGTATTTTGTGAAATATAGCCTAAGAGACGCACACGGTGCACACACTGTCACCTTTACACACGTGGGACAAGGATTCTCCGGAGATCACATAAGAAATCCACTTGAATAGCATAACGACATCTAGATTACAAAGCTCATCATATGGATCTCAATCATGTAAGGCAGCTCATGAGATCATTGTATTGAAGTACATGGGAGAGAGAGATTAACCACATAGCTACCGGTACAGCCCTTAGCCTCGATGGAGAACTACTCCCTCCTCATGGGAGACAGCAGCGGTGATGAAGATGGCGGTGATGTGATGGAGATGCCTTCCGGGGGCACTTCCCCGTCCCGGCGGCGTGCCGGAACAGAGACTTCTGTCCCCCAGATCTTGGCTTCGTGATGGCGGCGACTCTGGAAGGTTTCTCGTACCGTGGCTTTTCCGTATCGAAGATTTAGGTCAGGGGGCTTCTTATAGGCGAAGAGGCGGAGTCGGAAGGGTTGCGGTGGCTCCACACAATAGGGGGGCGCCCCCCCTTGGGCCGCGCCGGCCACCTGTGTGGTGGGCCTGTGGCTCTCCTCTGGTCCCTCTCGGGTGTTCTGGAAGCTTTGTGGAATTATAAGATGTTGGGCGTTGATTTCGTCCAATTCCCAGAATATTTCCTTACTAGGATTTCTGAAACCAAAAACAGCAGAAAACAGGAACTGGCACTTCGGCATCTCGTTAATAGGTTAGTTCCGGAAAACGCATAAAAACGACATATAATGTGTATAAAGCATGTGAGTATCATCATAAAAGTAGCATAAGAAATTATAGATACGTTTGAGACGTATCATAACCCCAAATACTGGGATATTACAATAGCTTATAAAGAAACCTTGGAGTATAGGTAATAAACTCTAAAAGTTATGTGTTTAGAATAGCCATGTTAGAACCTAGAGATATAGTGTGAAGTAGTCCTCAACAAAATGGAACTTAAGTGAATATTTCTAAAGGAAATTAGGTTAACCTTAATTATTTCAGACCAATTTAATTCAAGTTTATCTCATTGCAATAGTGAAATTAAGGTAAATGTTGAGACAAATAGTAGAATGCCATATACACGTGCTAATTATCACGATACAACCCTATCTTATGTGGTGTTATATACTACACATCTCAGCCTGATGTTTAGAGATGTCTTACTCAACTATGATATTCAGGCTTATGATGGTGTGTATTATAAGCACAAAGCTGAATTTTCTTGGATCTTATTGGATTTTCATTGTTTGACTAGATCCATACATGAAGTTTGACATTGATATGCAAGTGCATGTTGCAATATCAAGTTCTTACTTGATGCTATAGATCTAGAGGGTAATGGTATTCGTGTGAGGAAGTGACGCATTCTGAAGATTCTGAAGACAAGATGAAGGTTCATCAGAAAAAGGAAGCAAAGTTGTGGAAAGTAACTACAATACCCTGAAGGAAGTACCAATCCAAAACTCATGCTTTACCTCAACAAAGGAGTACTTTAGTACGGAAATAGCATGAAGGTGAGAAATCTGGTGATTATGGTAAAGCTAAAGCAGAACCATAGTCATTATGGAAGAGGGAATGCATGGGAAATCACTTAGGATACTATATTCATAGTGTCAGCTAGTGATTTTCTTGCAAAAATAAATCCTCGAAAAAGGAAGATGACCTATGAAACCATAGCAGATATAAGAAGACCACAGTTGGTAACAGAAGACCACCGTTGGTATAGGATCAATACTGCGAGATAAAGTAGAAGATGTCCCGACCAATTGGTCAAAACCTATAATAGAGTACACTTTTAGATAACAAATAGCCACAATTGGTATCAAGTAGTCCATAATTGGATTATTCGTACCAAGAAGTGGGGAACAAATAAAATTTTGTTAGGCAAATAATTGTGACATTTAAACATTCAGTCGAAGGATTCAGGTTGGTTGTCCATGATTGTGTGGATACACCACAAAGATTCTTCGCGAGACCTTAGAACAGTACAAACCATAAGCTAGACCCAGACCAATATTCTAACCATAAGTCCAATGGTTGGAAGAATAGGGGTTGAAGACCATAAGAAAACTCCAAGGGGTAGAGTAAAGATTGAGTTGGATGTACAATGACTCAATACTTTGAGCAAAATAGAAGCAGAAGGTCTGAACTGAGAGGAAGTTCGATCTTATTTTCATAAGATTATTGGACAATACTTTCAGAAGGATGATAGACCAAAAGCCGAGGTTAATACCTCGAGGAAGTAAGAACTGGTCTATCACTTGAGCAAGTGAGTGATATTTACTCAAAAGTACGAAAGCTCAAGTAAGTCAAAGATAAAGAAGTTGGACGAAGGAAATATCAGAGACCAAATAAAGCTTAGGAATGCCAAAGACCGAAGGAGTTTGACATACCAGAACTAAATACTATTTGAAAGATTCCTTTCATGGAACCTAAAGAACCCAAAATAGTTATAGGTATCAACTTTAATCCATGATTGGATCGACTAAGTGAGTCTAATCCATTCCTAGGGAAATAAACCGTCAAGACCATTTCTATATATGGTAAGTACCTTACTAAGTACCATTATTGCAGTTTTGGTAGTAAGGGAAAACAAAGACCTATTTACCAATTAGGATTATGTTGTCAAATTAGTCTTCAGTTAAGACTAGCAGCACCAGAAGAAGTCCCAATCATTGAATCTGCAATGAGAAAGGAAACAAGATAATAATATTGAAAGAAATCATGGAATTGAAGTAAGAAGCCATGGCTCAGAGACAGACACTAGTGGATTCCAGGAAGAATCTGGACAAGGGATATACTCAATGATATCCAGTAAGATCAATACGGAGTTCGAGAAAAGTCGTAGTCTGCACAAGTCAGATCCACAATCCGAAACGTGAGAGAGTTCAAACTTCGAGGATGAAGTTTAGTTTAAGGGGTAGAGACTCTAATATCCCAGGATTTGGGGTTACAAAAATAGAGGAAATAGATATGTGCATTGCATTCCTGCATAGAAAATCTGGGGAATTTTCGCGCTTTAAAGTAAAGCAGTCACAGTAACGGAAGTTTCACTTGACCTTGGTGGAATTGAAGTAGCTCATCAAGTCCAGCGCTATAAACCTCAATGTGACTTTGCTAAAACCTTATTTTGGGTAGAGATGATTTGAGCTAAGGGGTTAGATCAAATGGAATTAAACCAACACAATAACACATTAACAATGATCAATTACTTGATCTTATAAAATATCATAATGTGGTATTCCTTGCCATAACATAAGAACATCTATTCAATGGAAATCAAGTAACAATGAGTGGAGAAACCATTGTTTCCTTATCCTTTCCATGTCTTAAACTAATCCATGTTCTTACCATGAACCTCATGGTAATTCTTGAACTAAACTCTTGAACTCAACGCCAACACAAGATTATCATTAAAACCTAGAAATGGGAGAGGTCTATAACCATCCAATAGATAATAATCAAACTCTAAGTTATTAACACTTAAAAGTTAAGAAACCACACTTGAGGTATAATTGAATTCACTTTTAAAAACTTATTACCAAATATGGTAAAACACAAGGACCTAAGTGCATAAAAGCCACACATTCTGATTTTAATCATAACTTATTAAATATGTGGAATATTACAAAACTAAATTCGTTTACATTACGAATTATAGTTCAAACTATATGAATAAAATAAACTATGAGTATTTTGAAACTCCTATGACCATGCCTTGGTGAAATCAACATTCACCATTCAAAATTGGGGTATAATCTTTGTCATTGACATTCTGATCCCAATTACAATATAATACAATCACATATGATATAGTGACTCACCCACAAGCATAAAATCATTCACAAGATATTTAGTAACAAAAGCCACTTGGCTATCCAAAAATAAATCACATGAGAGGATAATCCCAATGCCACATAGGATGAAAATATCTACATAGCTTGCATCCTAAGAAATGCCACCTCATGCTTAAAGGATTGCTATGGATGAGAGCATGACAACCAAGCACCTTACTCATCAAATTAAAACAAGATTCACCCACCTATGTGTCATGATATTAGAGCATGCCCAAGTCTATAAAAGGAACCCTCTACCTCATCCATTTCATCATTTTGCGCCATGATGCAAGAAAACCAACACATTGAACCACCCCATAAAATAGTTAGGATCAAGATGAAGCAGCTAGGAGGTGGAGGCATGCCACAAGATGCAGGTTTATCAGAATTCCTGAAGAACAAGCTACAGAAGATAGCAAGGTAGAAATCTTAGGAAGACCACATATTTAGATAATCACATCATCATTCCTTGAGTAGAACCCTAGATTATAATCCAAGTCCTTGTGGAGTGAGAGGGGTAATTGGTACAACCATATCTAAATATTTCTAGTAACACCATAGGAAGCTAATAAACCTTTGATCATTATAAATTGAGTAATGATCATAAACCCTAAGAACTTGAAGTAGAAGGCATTAAGAATAATTGGATCATATCTAATTCATGACCATGCCATGGAGAAATAGAAGAACAAGCCATAAGTTCAATCCTATATAATAAGTAGATATCATTCACCACATGAAATTATAGGAAGATCACTAGTAAGCAACCCTAGGCTTATATCCCAACCTTAACTTGTGAATCACTTGGTGATCATAAGTAGAATCCTACCACATCTGCATTACACTTAATCCTTAATTAAAGAACTTAAGAAAACCTTAGAGTCAAACTCTATACTTTATATGGTGAGAAACCATTCATCCATATAACCAAAGTTAACTATAAAAAGAACCATAACCACTTTAGTTACTTTAATGATAAATTAAGGATAATAATAGAAGTCTATTGGTAGAAGATAAAACCAATTATCAGATCCTTAGTAACTAAAGGAGCACATGAAATATTAAGCAAGTAACCATTTTATCATGCATTGGGGAGAGTAAACCTGGTGTCATCTCATATCTACAACCTAGAATTATATCTCAACCCTAGTTTGCGTATCACTTGGGTGATCACAAATAAAACCCAAACCACAATTAAGCTCCAACCCATGTGTCATTAGGTAAACAACACTTGAACCCTAGATTTTCACATTAATTAAATCTTATGTTTCACTTCTTGAACATAAGAAAAACCTTGTGCTACATTTTATAATTAAAACCATATATGTAGTGATCAACCATTTATCTTTGTAACCAACATCACCATGATGGAACCAATACCTACTTAGATACTTTCAAATATAATGATAATATTAACTTTAATAAGGGGGATTATAATAAAAAACCATAAAACCCTAATACATGGGAGCTCACCTAAAATCATGTGTAAGTGACCAATTCCTCAAATATGAAGCCAAGCCCTAATAATAACTTCAAAAACACTTGGAATAGAATTTATCAACTCTAATCATTTAAAAAAAAGTTGCATTCCAAATGAAAAAGAAACTTAAAAAAGAACACCTATATTCATACTTAATTGATATTGGAATAAGCCCAATTGTATGAAATATACTCAAATATAAAATACTTGTTCCAAAAGGAAAGAATGGTTTAATAATCACTGCTATACAACTTAATGGAATTAACAAAGTAAGAAACCTGCAATTAAAATTTGAATTAAAAGCAGGATACAAAATAGGAAATATAAAACAGATAATAAATAAAAGAGAAAAAGGAGAGAAGCCTCACCTGGACCTCACCTGGCCGCAATAGCCCACCAGCAGCCCAACTAACCTCACCCCAGCACGGCCCAGACCAGCCCACCATACCCCTTCGTTTTAAAACAGAGGAGAGGGGGTCATCCTCATCTCTTCCTCGCGCATGGAGGACATCACGACGCCGTGGCCAGCTTCTCCGCTCGCTGGCGATCCCTCCATCCTCGACGACGTGACGAGGCTCGTTTCAGCGCCTATAAAAACACCAGCACGAACCCTAGCCCGGATTTCTTCCTCCTCTGCTCTATTTCGCCCAAATCGAAACCCCGGCCGTCCCGGCCATCTTCAATCGCCGCCGGTGGAGACCTCCCCTGGCCAAGCCGTGGCCACTGTCGTCATCGCCATGCTCTTCTTGCTCAACACACGCAAGGAATCGAGTCGAAACCTCCTGCAGCATCCCCACCGAGCTCGTCGTTTCCGACGGCCGGAGATGTCGATTCCAGCGAACCCGACCGCCTCTGGCCTCGCCGTCACGCGCATCGTACCCAGGGTGAGCCACTGGTTCTCAAGCACCCCCTAACGTCTTCGATTTCTCCATCAATCATGCCCGCACCGGTAGCCTGCGAGCGCTGCCGCTCGGCCTCGCCGTCGAGCTTCCTCCGGCGACCAATTCGGGGCGGCACTGGTACCAGTACGTCCACCTCGGCGCGCTGAGTCTCGTAGTGTAGGTAGTTTGCCCGCGCGAGCGCCATATCGCCGGCGACCACCGTCACTGGTCGCCGGTGAGGCACATGGTGGCCACATCGGTACCACGTGGCGTCCAACGTGGACACAACCCCACCAGTCAGTGACTGTGTGGGTAGGTTAACTGGGTAGTATTAGTATTTCACCGTTTTAATTTAAATTCAATAATAACTGAAACTTTGCAAATGTTTATAAAATCCAAATTCACTCAGAAAAATATAAATGAGATATCTAAATTTTTATAAAAGCAAACCCTATCCAATAAAAATATAAAATCAAAATTTTATTTTTAATAAAAATCTAATTGTTTAATCATTATTAATTAAGCCTTTTCTATTATTCTAAATTGAATTAAAAATTCAATAATTAGGAAAACTTTCCAAGTTAAATAAAAACCAGTAAGTAAATAAAGAAAACATTAAAACTAATTTTCTTTATTTGTTATTTTGTTAAAATCCTTATTAGAAGGATTTAGACCCTAAATAATAATTACCTTAATTATTAATCCTTTAAAAATAATAAAATGCCAAATCTAATCTTATGTTTATTTTAAAGTGATTAATAACTTCAACCTTATAATGAAATTATTACCTTAAGTATGTTCTTCAAAAGTTATTCTTTTAAAGTAAATAAGGAGTAGCCATCAAACCTGCCTAATAGGATCTATAAACCCTAGCCAGCTATCACTAGTAAGGTATACCAACCTTGATAGCACCCATGTTTAATAAATTACCTAAGATGTGCTTCCAACCTTGTTAGGATCCATCTAATCCTTATTCCGTAAGCTACTTGGAACCATAGTCAACCATAGAACCCCACCAACCTAATTATCATACTTGTTCTTTATTAAAGAACATGTTCTTCAAAAGTTATTCTTTTGAATTATATAATAAGTAATCATCAACCATGCACTATAGGACTTAAAATTGACAAGTGCTCTTTACTTATTATACAACTACTATCCCTTGGTGTGTATGATTGTTACTATGCATTTTACCACTTGCTTATGATTCTAAAACAACACAACCCTAATAAGAACCTTGTTTGTGAACCACTCTAAAGGTGGAACACACACTAAACAAATCATTTCAACTCACTAATCCTAAATCATCGGGGTTAGGTCACGCTTAAAGCGATTGCATCTCATACTTATGCATTATTGCATCCTTGCCAATATTTTAAACATCGTCCTTACTGAACGATGATGCTATTTCAGAATTTGGAGTTATTGCGTATCGAAGACCTTGCCTGCATAATCTTGCAGTCAAGAAAGGCAAGTTCATCGCTTGCTCATGTCATTTGAGTATTTCTACCAAATTACTTGCAAAGTATTATACTCATCACTCTTGCATGAAAAGCAAAAGTATTACTTTCATAACTATGAATATGACTATGTGGTTGGCAATGGAACCATGGTATGTGTTGATATGGTGGATGTTCCATTGCAATGGGATTATATCCATCTAGGATTAAACAACAAATGTCGTCCAGTGATTCTTGTGCCGTAAAACTCGTGTTAACCATAAGATCTGGAGTGGGACGGAGTAGTCAATTGTATTTCCACCTCTTGTACATCAACGGATGCGCTTACCATAGCAGTTGTATCTTGCGAGAACAACCGGTGGGTGGGGATCCCCCTCTAATTCCCCGCGGTAATGCGGTCTATGATGGGTTGCATCTACCGGCGAAGGAGTTTATGGTAGTTAGCCCAGAACTGTCGTCGTGGTCGGGGGCCATCCTTAATTGGTATTAGTACACCGGCGAGGACCCAGGGTCGGGGATTGCAACAAAGGGTGGGTGTGCGAGGTAGCGGAGGAATATGATTGGCTAAGACCTTACTCCTGGCCTCACACCAAAGGAAGTGTGGATGAGCCTGCAACTCGGTTGACAACAAGGATAAGATCTCTTATGGGTAAAGCAACACACCTCTGCAGAGTGTAATGAATCGTGACCTGTCACTCCCAGTTCCGGGTTATGAAACTGCGAACGCTGCCGGAAAGGAACTCCATGAAGTTCTAGTAAACCGGTGAAGGCTGACGGATATAGTTCTTCTGAATAAAAGCAACCTTTTGAAGAAATGGTTATGAAAACCTGCATTGGTATTAGACTTTCTGGTCAAATGCCGTAGCTAGTGCATTAAACACCTCTTTCCTATAATGAACTTGTTGAGTACGCTCGTACTCATCCCACTCTTAAATCCCCTGCTTAGATATGGAGGCGTCGAAGGAGGATCTACAGTACAACTCAAAGACCGAGGAGTCAACAACTACTTCAAGGGACAGGAACCTGCAGGAGAAGTCATATACGACATCCACCATGGAGAAAACCTAGATTAAGCAGTAGAAGGGAACTAGCTCCCTAAATCTAGCTCCTATTTAGCTAGAATCTAGTCATAGCTTCTATAGCTAGTTAAATACTCTACAAATAGAGTTCGTGAAAGGGTTAGACTACGAGTCGTTCTTCTGGAGTTTATTTGCAGTTTTATCTCATTGTAAAGTAGGAGGCTGTGCTGATCTTCTGTAACAAAGTCCGTATGTAATTCTATAGATATGCCTTGGACCCGCATATGTTTCTGTTGTACCACTCTGAGCGATGTAATACTAATGGAACGGTGTTTTATTGGTGTTATGTCAGACTTGCATACTACACCATGCAGTGATATGCTGTATCACCACATTCAGCATCCACCATAAAAAAAAGCAGGTACCAAATCAAAACTGGTAGACCTGACTATTGCCTGCAATTTGGACACTTCACTATTTCTATTTCTGAGCATGGTTATTTCAGACTTGTCACAGTCGCAAAACCAGCTTAATTCATTAAGTGTCAGTCTGATCTACCATGTAGAAGCTAGCCAAATTCAGCAAACTGGGCTTTTGCGTGAAAAATACTGCAAAGCTGGTTCCAATGGATTGGATTCGAGTCCGGCCGTGCACTCACTGGCGGATCCAAGTGCATCCAAGGGGTTGCAGTGGATACCGGGTAAATGTTTTTTTTTTTTGTAAAATAGTAGAATTTCACCATAACTGCTGCCCTTAAAATGTGTTATTTGGTGGATGTGGCACCATTGTGCACTCCGATTGTCACTTCTCTAGCTCCGCCACTGCGTGCACTTTCTTTCCTCCATCGTTGCAGTCTGCAGCACATCGTGCTCCCTTTTTAACACCATGCAACCATCTATTCTAATTTAATAGTAAAGATATTGGTCACTCTTATATTGTTTAAGACCCATGCAACTCAGTAATCAACAAAAAGAATGTTTGCATTCTTCATCAGCCTCACGTACTTGGTTCAGCCAAAATGTGAACCCACACTTCTATACCAGCTTAGATTTTTTTTTTGGTGAAATCATCAAATTCAATAAAGTAAAAGGCAATTTATTTTTTCTAATTGGAGTGCTCGTTTATTGCCATTTTACACCCGGTTCTTCCAGCAGCAAAGAGGCCAATGGAGCACCAATCATGCATTTCAGGCAGCGGACACCAATCTAGCCATCCCAACCGATGTAATTTCCTCGACGAAGATTGGCACGGTTCACAACAACACATACATGCACACATGACGCGAGAGCTGAATTCAGAAGAGATGGATCAGATCCACGCCCACTGGCTCGCTGGATAGCTCGACCACAGAGAACTTTCCTCTTTCACCAGATCAGTACCAATAGCTCCATGAGACCACCAGGAAAGTTCCACGGGGCGGCCATGAACGGCCACTGGTCCTGCCTACATAGCTTGGGCACACCATGCATGCATAGCCCTACGAACAGTCAGAGTCAGGTCCATGCAACTAGCTGACGCTGCCCAGGTGCCAAACATTCATCGAATCTTCAGTTCAGTGGCTTTCTTTGCCTCTCCTAGGCCTTTTACTGCTTTACATCGGCGGGGAACAGTTGGATATATGAGGCGTTGTGTGTCCTCTCTAGACGTATGCATAGATCTTCCAATGAACGCCGCCAGTGGATGGCTCAAGCTATCTCGAGTTAAAACTGACACTGCCTGATCAGTACGCGCTTTACTGCTCGCTTTGCTTTAATTTGCTCTGCATTCATCTCCTGGGACTATTAGAGCATCTCCACCAACGACCTCGATAGTGGTTCCGATAGCGTTTTAGGGGCCGGCAGCGAAAATGGGCTCACACCGGTGTGTCTAAACGGCGTCGGCACTTTTTCGAGCCCAATAAAAGTATCGGCAACCCCATACCGGCCCCTTGGCCAAGGGCGCGAATCGGGCGCGCCGGCACCTCGCGGAACTACGATTTTCGCGGGTGGGGATGTCTTGTCAGCGAGAGAACACGGCGGTTCGCATTGGAAACGACCCGGGAAGGTTAGTCATCGGCGTTAATGGCCTCCCACGCGGAAACCCAAACGGCAAGGGCGGTGATTGGCCACGTGGCGTCTACCTACCTTACCCACGCGCCTTAAATGCGCGTCCGCCGTCTCCCTTAAAACCCCAGCGGTGCACACTTATCTCTGTTCTCTGCCATCCAACCCTAGCCGCCGCCGTCCAACCGCCGGGTAACCCTCCCACGCACTCTGATACGTCTCAAACGTATCTATAATTTTTGATGCTCCATGCTTGTTTTACACCAATTCATATGTGTTTTGTTTACACTTCGTTGCACTTTTACATGATTTCCGGTACTAACCTATTAACAAGATGGCACAGTGTCAGTTCCATGTTTTCTGATGTTTTTGTATTTCGGAAAAGTTGCATAGGAAATATTCTCGGAATTGGACGAAACAAAAGCCGAAGTTAATATTTTCCTGAAATGAAGATGAAGTCCGGAGGGGGGACGAAGAGGCGCACCAGGGAGCCCACACCACCCCTAGGCGCGGCCTAGGGCAGTCTCACGCCTAGGGCAGGTATGGGACCCACAGGCGCCCCACCGACCTGAATCCTCTGCCTATTTATTCACGATCTCGGGAAAACCCTGGATACCTGAGCCAAAATCCACGAAAAGTTCCGTCGCAGCCGCAATCCCTGAACCCATCTCATGAGGTTCTGAAGCTCTTCCCGGCACCCTGTCGGAGGGGAAAATCATCGCCGGAGGCGTCTACATCGCCATGTCCGTCTCCGAAGTGATGCGTGAGTAGTTCATCCCTGGACTATGGGTCCATAGCAGTAGCTAGATGGTTGTCTTCTCCACCATGTGCTTCATGTATCGATCTTGTGAGCTGTCCTACATGATCAAGATCATCTTTATGTAATCATCTATGTTTGGTTTGCCGGGATCCGGTGAATATTATGTACTATGTTAAGATTGATTATATATTCATGTCATATGTTATTTGTGATCTTGCATGCTCTCCGTTACTAGTTGAAACTCTGGCCAAGTGGACACTTGTGACTCCATGAGGGGTATTTATGCTCGATAGTAGGTTCATGCCTCTAGTAATCTGGGAGAGTGAATTTATAACTTCTAAGGTTGTAGATATGATGTTGCTACTAGGGATAACCCAACAATATTTTATCCGAGGGTAACTCTATTGTTTACTTTACACACATTGCTTAATACGATAGTCTGTTGCTTGCAACTTTATACTGGAAGGGGTGCAGACACTAACCTGAAGTTGGATTATTAGTCATGGACGCAGTTGGATTACGGTCTATGTATTATGTTATAATGCTTAATGCCAAATTATCATAGTAATCATCTTGTCATGTATTGATCGATATTCTGTCAATTGCTCACCTGTAATTTGTTTACCCAACATGCTATTTCTTTATGGAGAGACGCCTCTAGTGACCTGTGGACCCCGGTCATATTTTCTTTATTGATAAATTCAACTGCAATCATGTTCTGTTTACTTTCTGCAAACATCTCATTCCTTTCGATACGTCTAATCTGTTGTGTTCAGCAAACCGGTGAGATTGCTAACCTCACTGCAAGTTGGGGCAAAGTACTTTGGTTGTGTTGTGTGCAGGTTCCACGTTGTTGCTGACGCCGGTAGTGCGCCATGCCACTAGTCAGCCAGCAACACCTTCAGAAGTCACTCCTTTTCTCCTACTGATGAAACTTGGGTTTGTACTGACGGAAAACTTGTTGATGTGCTCATCACACCTTCCTCTTGGGGTTTCCCAACCGCTTCCACAACTGCCAACAAGATTGTCTGGCGCCATCACCGGAGCACCATCAAGATTTTCTGGCGTCGTTGCCAGGGAACTGAAGAAAAGTTACACCACAGAGATTTCTAACTCCCACACCAACTGCACGCCAGCAAAAAGATTTTCTGGCGCCGTTGCCGGGGAGAAAGAGGATTTCTGCAAGGGGAGTCTCTCATCTCCAATATTTTTACTTTCTCTTTGAGAGGTAGAGCTAAAGATTGGTTGCTATCTTTGCCTAGAAATAGTATTGATTCTTGGGTTAAATGCAAAGATGCTTTTATTGGAAATTATTATCCTCCTGCTAAGATTATATCTTTGAGAAGCGACATAATAAAATTTAGAAAATTTGATAACGACCATGTTGCTCATGCTTAGGAAAGAATGAAATCTTTGGTAAATAATTGTCCCACTCATGGACTTACTATTTGGATAATCATCCAAACTTTTTATGCAGGACTAAATTTTTCTTCAAGAAATCTCCTGGATTCAGCTGCTGAAGGTACCTTTATGTCCATTAGTTTGGGGGTTGCAACAAAATTACTTGATGATATGATGATAAATTATTCTGAATGGTACACCGGAAGAGCTCCACAAGGTAAGAAGGTAAATTTTGTTGAAGAATCCTCCTCCTTGAGTGATAAGATTGATACTATTATGTCTATGCTTGCTAATGGTAAAGCTCGTGTTGATACAAATAATATTCCGTTAGCTTCTTTGGTTGCTCAAGAGGAGCATGTTGATGTGAACTTCATTAAAAACAACAATTTCAACAACAATGCTTATAGGAATAATTTTGGTAGCAATAATTATAGGCCATATCCTTCTAATAATGGTAATGCTTATGGAAACTCTTATGGTAATTCATACAACAGTAACAAAAGTGCACCCTCTGATCTTGAATTAATGCTAAATGAATTTATTAGTAAACAAACTGTTGAGGAAAAGCTTGGCAAAATTGATATTCTTGCTTCTAAAGTTGATAGCCTTGCTCATGATGTTGATTTTCTTGAATTAAAAGTGTTGCCTCAAGATGTTAAAGAAAGTAAAAAAATTAATGCCATTCAAGTTATAATTGATGAAAATGTTAGGATGTTGGCGGCATTGCACGCTAGGTGGGAAAGAGAAGATGAAATTGCTAGAAATAATAATTTAACTAAAGTTTATACCATCACCACCACCAGTAGTAATGAAGTTTCAAATGCTAGCCACTCTCCTACTAATAATAATAAAGTAATTGGTGAAGTAAAAGTCCTCGCTCCTTCTACAAAATTGCCTATAACAACTGATATTGCTCCTGATAAGTGTGTTGAAATTTTTCAGAGTATGGGAGGCAAGATTCTTTTTATCTTTGATAAAAATGAGATTGATTTTGATGATTGCAATATCTCTGAAGTAATTAATTGTTTATAAAAGCTTGCTAGAAGTCCTAATGCTAGTGCTATAAATATGGCCTTTACAAAGCACATGACAAATGCTCTTATGCAAATGAGAGAGGAAAAATAAAAACGTGAAGCCTCTATTACTAAAAAGTTAGAAGATGGTTGGGAGCCCATCATTAAGATGAAAATAGATGGTTTTGATTGCAATGCTTTATGTGATCTTGGTGCAAGTACTTCCTTTATGACTAGAAAAATCTATGATATGCTTGAATTACCATCGCTGAAAAAATGTTATTTAGATATTCATCTTGATATTGCTCAAAGAAATCTTTGGGGAAAGTCGATAATGTGCTTTTCATGGTTAACAATAACCTGGTCCCCGTTGATTTTGTTGTTTTGGATATTGAATGCAATGCTTCTTGTCTGATTATATTGGGAAGAACGTTTCTTAGAACAGTTGGAGCTGCTATTGATATGAGAGATGAGATTATTAAATATCGATTACAACTCAAGAAAGGTATGGAACACTTCCCTAGAAAGATAAAGAAGTCATCTTATGACTCTATTATTTTAACAAATTATGATGTTGATGCTCCTTCAATTGATAATACTTGATGCTCGCATTTTTACTGCGTCTAGCTGAAAGGCGTTAAAGAAAAGTGCTTATGGGAGACAACCCATGTTTTATTTACATTTTTTTTGTTGAGTCTTGGAAGTTACTACTACTGTAATGACCGCTCCTTATCGTTTTTATTTCTTTTTTGTGCCAAGAATAGCCTCTATTTGGAAGAAAGTAATGTTTGGGGAGGTTGCTGTCCTGAAAACAGATTCTGTGTTGTTACCATAAAAATTCGTAAACATAGCCAGAGCGGAATTTTGAGCTGTAATTTTTTATGCATATGCTCCAGATTATTATATAACTTTCGTTAGTTGACCACTTTTCTAAATAAGCAATAGATAATTTTCGTAAATTTTGATATTTACCTGCTGTTCCGTTTTGACAGATTTCTGCACTATTTGCATTCGCCTCTTAAAATCTCTTTCTTTTTAAGCTCTTTTGATCAGAGAACTATTTGAAAGGTTGCTACAGTAGATTATTCTTTAATAGATGTTTGATATATGTTAGTACATAAAACGAGTGGATTTGTTTATTTTGATTGTACTAATGCTGCTAATAAAGAATTGTGAGAAGTTTTTGTATGAAGGAAGTATTCAAGTGTAGGGAGAGAAGAATGATGTGATGGGATGAAGAATGGACAAAAGGTCAAGCTTGAGGATGCCCATGCACCCCAAATACATATTCAAGAGGTACAAGCGTCAAAGCTTGGGGATGGCCAAGGCATCCCCTCTTCATCAACAAAGCAACAAATCATCTCTCTATACGCTATATTTTTATTGTTTCATACACTATGTGTTGTTCTTGGAGCATCTTTATTTTTGTTTTTTGTTTTGTTTTTTTTTTCTGTAGCATATGGTGGATCTCGACACATTTGTTTTGGAGAAAGACCCGCTCCTTTTTAATTGCATAGAACGCTCTAGTTTTCGCTGTTGTTGTTCTGGTACTGCGTTTAGCACTTGTTCTTTCACTTGAATTTTGTTCAGAGCACGTTAATATTCTTTATTTGTGTATTATTAGCTCTCTGGTCCATACTGTATTCATCTCTGAGAGTTATTTTAAATAAGTTGATTGGTGTTGGATACGAGTAAAATATTTCATGACTATAGTGATGCAAATGGAAGCTTGACTAGACTGTGGCATAGACTTCGGCATGTTATGTTGGATGTTATTCTTGTCATATGCTTAGTATTTATTTTGTTAGCGTGACTTGTTTCAAATGGTTGAGAGTGCATAATGTGTTATTAAAAGAATCATGTGTTGTTTCTATCATAAAAGCATAGTATTGTGGTATTCTCCTTTGATGCTTTATTGGGTTGACTTGGCGCATGCTTATAACATGTTATGACTATAACCAATCAACTAAAGCCTCTATGATAATTTAGTTTTTGACTTGTAATATCACTTTATGCTTTGACTGATATTTTTTGTCGCTATGCATGATTATGTCCATTATTGCTCTCTTAGTTGGTCGGTTCCAGTCTTTTTGCTAGCCTTCACCTGTACTGAGTATGAGCTCTACTCGTGCATCCAATCACCAAAAACCAAAGTTGCCAATTGTGTCCACCATATCTACCTATATGTGATATTTCACCGCCACTTCAAAGTAAATTGCTTGTGTGCTACCTTTAAACCTTCAAAAATAATCACCGGTTTTGTGTAAATTATATCTCATGGGAAAGTAGTCTAAAAACTATTGTGGCAAGTACTATGTTTTATGCATTTTTAGTTCTTATAAGTTGCTTGTTGTGTGATAACCAAGCTGTCATGGGGAACACCATCAGTATGCTTTTGCTGAATATCATGTGAATTACTATGCATGCTCATCTTGTTTGAAGTAAGGGAGATTTACCATGAGTAGCAAAGATTTAAGTATGCATATTGTTAGAGATGAACATTGGGCCGCCAGCTAAAGCCATGTTCACATGGTGGAAGTTTCAGCTGGCAAAAGTCCAAATATTTATTGTCCTTGCTTTCCCGGTATGGATGTTCAAAAAAATTGAGATTCATCAAAATTGAGAAATCAAATGAGATCCATCTCCTAAGGATCTTTGTACAGGAGGCAAGGAGGTACCCCTTTGTGACACTTGGTTAAAATATATGTATGCGATGAAAATCCATGGAAGTCCAAGCTAATTAGGACAAGGTGTGAGCACTATTGGTATATTATGCATGAGGCAAGCAAACTTATAGGATGTAATTATGCATAAGTCATACTATTATCACTACCGTTGACATAAGTAGCACCTCTCAAAATACATATTTTCAACACTCTTATTTCTTTCAAAATAAAAAGCTCTAGCACATGGGTAATCCCTCCTTCCCTCTTCGAAGAGCCTTTCTTTTACTTACATGTTGAGTCTCCACCTTCTACTTTATGCACTGATTAAGAGAGTGTAGTTGTCATTCTTAGTGCAATGTGCATCGTCCCAAAATTATTATTGATTGATTCATGATTGTGCCATTGCTTGCTCTCAAATTACTTGTATCTAGTCACCCTTTGAACTTTGAAGGTGTCCTTGCATTAATATTTTTCTATTCCATAAGGACATGTCACTACTAGGAAAAGGCCTAGCCGTAAGACTGCCAGCAGTGGCGCACCATGACTGCCGTGCGCCACTACTACTTAGCAGAGGCGCACCACAAAACGGTGGGCCACTGTTACAAAAGTAGTTGTGGCGCACCATGATTGTGGTGCGCCATAAGTAAGTGGTGACATGAGTCCAGCTCCTCCCCCAAACTAGTAGTGGCGCACGTCTCTGTCGTGCGCCATCGCTACATTCCTTACCTATGGCGCACGTTGTTGAGGTGCGCCACGCGCTAGGACGTGTCCGAGCCCGTTTAGAGATGATAGGCTTAGCAATGGCGCACCTATGTGGTGCGCCACTGCTACATAGGTTACCTATGGCGCATGTCGTTACGTGCGCCATCTGCTAGGGGGTGGCCGGAGCCCATTTAGAGATGAGAGGCTTAGCGGTGGCGCACCACCAAGCGGTGCGCCATTGCTATGTCACCCTAGCAGTATTTTAAATATTCTACATAATTATAATTATTTTAAATATTCTACATAATTATAATTATTTTCTAGATTCTATAGATTCTATAGTATTTTAAATATTCTACATAATTATAATTATTGTACTATAGAATCTAAAAAGTGCGTCCGTCGAGACGAGACGGACCGGCTCGCACCCTACCACGGAGAGTCCATCACCGACCGAACACAACAAGCCCACGTTACCCACCACACAGAACAAGGGAAACACACCGCTGCCAAGGAGAAGAAGAGCGCAGAAAGATCCGGAACGATACGACCTTCGCATCGCCATCGGCCGGCGCATCCCCTCGCTCGCGGCGTCACCACCGTCCCCTCGTCCCCAGCTCCGCCGCCGGATCACATCGCCGCCGGCCTCGAGGTTCGCACGTCCAAACCCCGTTCCGCCTCCTCCCTCCCTGTCACCGCCACGGCGCGGTCGGCTCCACCTTTTCCCTCCCGAGTCATGTAGCGAGCCACTGTTCCATTCGTGGCGTGCCTGCCACACCCATCACGCGCGCTCAGCGGTGGTGGAGCACCGCCCGCCCCTACCACCGGCAGCAATCTCCCGGAGATTCCCTCCCGCACCCGCAACACTCATCACTCCCACAAGGAAAAAGGCGCTCCCCTTTCCGCCGCCCAAATCTGCCTTTCCCTCTGCTCCCTCGTACGCACGCGCTCCCCTTGTGGGAGTGATGAGTGCGGGCGCTCGTCATATTGTTAATCTACACATTGTACCGGTCAAAATAGACATATAATTCATATTTTTGGATATTTTCTAGATTCTATAGTATTTTAAATATTCTACATAATTATAATTATTTATGCCTTTTATGTTGGTGTATTGTGCTATTTATTATAGTGTTAAATCAATTTTTAAAAAAGGAAAAAAAATGGGGCCGCCAGGGTTCGAACCTGGCCGGCCAGGGTAAACCGAATAGGGGGAGCTAGCCATTAGGGTACAGTGCGGTTCTTGTCAACTGTAGGTGCCGCGCGCCTTTTGACCTAAACCTAAAGAGGCAGTGGCGCACCCCTAGAGGTGCGCCATTGCTAAGCCTCATAGTGGCGCACCCCTAGAGGTGCGCTATTGCTAAGGGGAATCGGGACTTAGCAGAAAATCCCCTTCTTCCCCGTCCCGACCAGATCCCTTCTCTCCCTTCTTCCCCTGAGCGACGCCACTGCCTCCTCTCCCTTCTTCCCCTGAGCGACGCCGCCGTCCCTCGATCTGCGCCACTGCCTCCCCTGAGCGACGCCACCTCCCACCGGCGGCCGCCACCCCTCTCCCCTGAGCAACGCCCCCTCCTCAACCCCGGCGGCCAGATCCCCTGTGGAGAAGAGCCGCCTCCCGAGCGCCCTCGACACGGAAAGCATCGCGCCGCCGCCGAAGAACCAGGCCACCTCGACGTCGGTGGTCAGGAAGGCGCAGAACCCGCTCGAGGAGTTCTTCGAGGTCGAGCGGAGCGCCGCAGACGACCAGGCCCGTCCCCACTACGGCGAATTCCGGCGAGGTCGGTATCGATCCCAAGATCTCAACTACGGTACTCACTTCGCACTTCCCGATTATATTAAATTAGCGCCATTACTCCTAGTGTACATTGCTTAAATGTTCACGTACCGATACACTACTATTGCCACCGAAATTTACACTTCACAACCTAGATTCCCGAGGTTAGTAGATGAATTGAACCGAATATTGCCGCTTAGGGTACACGTCGGTGTTGGTATCGCAGCGGCGGGGATTAAGCAGGGGATATCCCGGCCGGCTACTCCGTGGGGAAGCCATTTCGGGATGTTTCAGCGTTTACTTAAGTTAGAAAGTGATTCCGGGGTGTTTGAATTAAGAATTTGGTGGTGTACGAGGATACCATGTCTGTGCTAAGTAAACAACCCATCATATATGTCCGTCGCGCAAAAAATCTCCGAGGTTTAATTTATGTTCAACCGCCAATTACTCTACTTTGATTCTACTTGTCTCCGTGTTTGTGGCATAAAGTATGGTTGCCCCTCTACCATTTTGTTAGAATGCCGCAGTCATCTTTTAGCACCTTATGGTGTGATTATTGGTCACGACCTATTCACGTAGGTCATGTACAAGTCACATACTGTGTTGGTGTAGGTTTTACCTTTTTCTGGCAGACCTTCTTGCGATTTATGATCCTTGTGTTGTAATTCGTGCGCTCAAGCTTGCTTGGATTTCAGTTCAAGACCAAGCTGTTTGAATTAACACATGAATTAAGACTTGGATGATGTTAATTGGTAGTAATATGTTGTCCTTTGGTTACCATGTTGTGCTAAGTAAATACCCCTTTTTGTTGCAAATGTAGCTTGTCCTTGCGAGTAGTTCTTTTTTGCACATTTGTTTTGTTGCAAATGTAACAGCATTATTGAAAATGACTTAAGAGATGAATCCAAATGTTGGGTGTCTTCAGAGATGAATGTTAACTCTGTATTTTGATGTTAGCTACAACATTATTGATAATGACTTGAGCACTGGCATTCATTGATGCAAAACATTTGAGTTTAGCTTAGTTTTCTTTAAATGATTTAGTTTAAAACATTTTTGAGAGAAAAACATTATGTTTACTAGCAGTTCATGCTAACATGGATAACTTAGGGGTTGTCAAGATGCTTCATAGTCTAGTGAAGCAAAAGAAAATTGCTAAGTAACTTGGTTTTTTATTTTTTTGGTAGGAGGCTTACGGATTTGCAAATTTTGCAATAGTTAGTAGTTGAATTATTTTCATATGACACAGCTTTTCAGATGGGAATGTTTTCACAGGTTAGGAAAAGGATGTAACATGGTGTAGACTGTGGAGTGAATAGCATACTTACCACTTCAACATTGAGAATTTAAGATGCATGACCTAAGCCATGTTGTTCCTAGTATTCTGCATACCAGCACACCTAAAATTTGCACTAAAATAGAGAGAACACCAAGTTAAAAACAATTTAAGATTTTTAAACCTAGGTACCTTACTCTGTCGAAAGCATATAAGTGTCTTGTAGGCTTTCAAAACTAGAAGGCTGAAAAAATTGTTTGTTTTCTTGACATTTGGAGTATTTTTGCTAATGATGTGTGTTTTGATTCCAGATCGAGATTCACAGCCCTGGAACAAGAGGACCTGACCGTCGCTGCCGCATCTTCCTCGACCCGGAGCAACAGCTCACCTCTCGGAGACTCCACGCGACTCACGGTGAGCTTGCTGCTGCTTGCTACTGCCGCCAGCAGCTAATTGTTGCTGCTTGCTAGCTGGTAGCTCCTAGCTGCTAGCTGCTGGCTGCTTCGTCGCTTGCTAGCTACTTGCTGCGCTGTCGCTTGCTGCTCGCTAGTTGCTTGCTCGCTTGCTTCGTTGCTAGCTGTAGCTGCTCGCTGGCTAGTTGCTCGCTTGCTCGCTTGCTTCGCTTGTTGCTACTTGTCTGCTTGATTAGCTCCTTGGTGTATATGTGCCATGGTGCTCAGTCGTATATGTGTCATGGTGTATATATGTCATGGAGGATCAACTCGTATATGTGTCATGGTGTATATGTGCCATGGTGCTCAGCTGGTGGATTGTTTTCCTGGTGTATTTGTGTCATATTCTTGTGCAGGGATCGACGAGTTGCCCATTATCGTCGAAATGTTGATTCATTTCCGTTTCGGCGAAAATGGGGCACTCATATGTACATAAATTAGCATAGGTCATGCCCAATTTTTCCGTGAAATCTTGCGCTAATTTATGCATTTTTTCCTACTTAGTTCGAACATGGCCGACAACGATGAGGCCGGCGGCAGCGGCGAGCAAGCCATTTTGGATGCTAACCGATGAAATGGAGGTGATGGAGTCACAACCTCGCCGTGACGACGGCGAGGATGATGGCACCGATCCAGAGTACCGAGCGGACGATGCCGCCGACGATGACACCACTGATGGTGCCGGCGAGGATGACACCACGGATGGTGCCGGCGAGGATGACACCGGCACACCGAAGAAGCTACGGAGGGAGCGTCGCCCGAATGTGCTCAGCACCGTGAAGCAGGCATTCACCGAAGTGAACGCCACTGGGCTTCCAACGGCGCCCCCGATTTAGTCAAAGGTTACGCTGCCCAACTCGGGTGCATCCTCCGGAGCACGGTCTCGATCAACACCGAGAACCTCGGGCATCCCGACCGAGCGAATTTGCGCACCCTCCTCTTCCGGAAGCCGCACGAACGATACGAGTTCCCGGTGGACTGCTCAGAAAAGCGTCTCATGCGGAACAAAGTGCACAATGCCGCCCTCACGAAGATGAGCACCGCCCTCGCTAGTTGGAGGAACCGAGTGAAGAAAATGATTAATAGTGGTGAGAGTTACGAGAAGATCAAGGAGTTAAATCCCTCGATCACCGAGCAAGACTACGCTGATTTCAAGATCAAGTGCGAGAGCGAGTCAACGTCGGATTCTAGTCAGTGGGGGAAGGACATGCGAAAACTGAACTTAGGCACCCACAAACTTGGTCCTGGCGGTTTTAGGGTGGCGCAACCGAAATGGGACGCCGCGGATGAGGAGTGTGTGAAGAACGGCCTCGAGCCCCTCTTCCCGCAATACAAAAACAAGCAAACCAGGAACTTTCTCCTGGCCCGGTACCGTATTGACCCGAAAACAAAGGAGCTCACCACCACTCCGGATGTGAAGGAGTTTGAGGCTCTTATGGTAAGGAATGCACCCGCTTAATTAGCTCCTTTATGGTTGCATTCTTATTGATGAATCCAAATTTCTAAATGGTTCATGCATGTTCCTCCCGTAGGCTAAGGAGGTTGCTACGGAAAGTGAAAAGGAAGCTAGTAGCGGCGCGGGGTCCACGAGCTCCTCGCGAGTGTGCCCCTTGGGACAACCCTTTAAATAGGGCGTTGAATGCCCACAAGAAGAGGGATCCATTGAGTAAGCCGACGTCGGCTGGTCGTGTGGTCGGCGAAGGATGCTCTATGAAATGGTCGGAATACTATAAGTCGGGGAAAAAGGAGAAAAAGGCCACCATCGATGAGAAGGAGGTCGCACATCTCAAGGAACAAGTTGCGCAGATCCCGACATTGGTCGAGGAGCAAGTGCGGCAACAAGTGCAACATATCGTGGAGACCCAACGAGAGGACGCAACGACGGCAAGTGGAGGACCAAGTGGGCACGACGCTTAGCTCCATCATCCCTACCTTGGTTGCCGGTCCGGACGCGTGGTATAGGGGAGGAAAAAAGGGGCCTCCCCGGTTCCCAGTTTCACGGGCAGCAACTCCCACAACGTGGAGCCATCGGTGAGTCCGCAGGCGGCAACAATGGTGTCTCCGGCGGCGCCAGCATTGGTGGCTCCCGCGGCACCAACCTTGGTGGCTCCCGCGGCGCCAACCTTGGTGTCTCCCGCGGCGCCATTACTTCAGCTCAATGCACCCGTCGCTGCGGATAATACGCCGCCCGGCACCGCGCCAACAAGCGGCCACTCCATCAGTGGCACGCCCGCCGCCGGCGGTGCCTCGACCTTAGCCGAGCCGGGACGCCATCACGGTAACCAACCCTCGTCTCCGATGACTTCCATATCCTTGCCTTTGACTACGCTAGCCATCCCTAACGCCCTACATGTTTTCCGCAGGGTGCCGCCGCCGATGTCCCATGCATTTTGTCTCCTGCATTTTGTGAACGGCGAGTTGATCGATGTTGCCAAGGCTAAAATCGTTCAACCGAGCAACCGCCAGTTACACGGTGTACCCATGGCACCCGACGTGTATAGGATTCAACTGGTTCGGGTGCTTAGTGGCTACGACGACGTGGTACCTCCCTTTCAACCCCATGGCGCCGACGCGGATGAGGTCCTTACCCTCCACCAATGCTTCAATTGGTCCATGGTTTGGCCAAAGAGCCGGATTCGTTTGGGGGCGAGCGACACCACCCCACGGACAGCACCCCAAGCCGTGTCGGCGCCAAGCCATGGCAAGACCACCCCAACGGTGCCGCCATCGGCCGACGAGGACATGCATATGGCACGGGATCCGAACGATGGTCCGGACGAGGACGAGTACGTTCGCCAACCTGGACCGCAACTTCGATTTTGGGGTGATGGACTACGATCTCAGTAGCCAACCCTCTCAAGCTGCCGCCGAGGGGAAAACCTATTGCAACAAGCGGCGCCTATTCTGTTCTCGGGAGACGCCTCCTGCTGCCGACTCCACCGAGACTCAGCCGATAGCCGAGGTGAGAAGTGTTATCAGTCCTAACACACTGAAGAAGGCTTGCGAAGAGGAGAATGCAGTCCCGAGTAAATATAAAGCCGAAGGGACGGAAAAGAAAGAAGAAGGACGACAAGTCCGCCAGCCAGCCGGCACCTATCCGTGCTCGGGACGGGCCACCGGTGCCCAAGAATATCGAGGCGAGGGTGCATGTGTCGGGTGAGCGGATGCTAATTCAAAGATTGTACGATGCTGCACCCGGTCCTATGCGATCTCTCGGTTGACGGTATTCAGTTTATGGAGGAGCGGTGTCTCGGGGAGAAAGATCATGGATACCCGAGTGTATATTGCCAAGGTGCCCTCGGGCCATGGCTTTGTCGATAGTGGCTTCGCGGAGAAGATCTTCTCGCGGTATGATGATATCTTCGCCATGCTGAACGCGTTATCCGCTGCACTACACCTTCATTCGCCTATACTCGCTCGGCAAGGCGATGCGGATCATTAGACACAACATCCCGGACATCGCGATAGCCGACCCCTTCTACATGCGTGCCGTCCACTTGGCCACCGCCGGAGACCGGGCGATCGCGAGTGGATACCTCAAAGACTTCTTTCTAGCGAACCGGAAGAAGTGTAACATCCTCCTCGCTCGTATTTCCCGAGTAAGTCACCCCTCACCGTACCGGTCTTAACTCGTGATTTTTTTAGATTTCAATCGTCATGTTCTTAAACATTATGTGTTCTACGCAGAGACAAAACCTGCACACTCATCTCCATAACCCCGAAACATTCCGTGGCCACATACCTCGATGCGGACGGTAAGTCAACCATGGACTACACGAATGTCAAGGGCGTACTTGATGATGCTCTCAATGCCTACGTCAAAGCGAAAGGCAACATGCAGAGGCCAAATGTTAGGTACGGGAAGCATGTGTTCAAGCACCAAACAAAGTTTTCTTGCGTCAAGAAGCCGCCTTCTAGTAACAAGGATGCCTACTACGCCCTCTATCACATGGATAAGTTCATACGGGACCGGCAGCAGCTTACGCTACCCGAGCATCTCGTAGATCGGGCCAACAAATTGTCGCGGGTCCCGACGACGGCATCAAGCAAGACTTCTTCCGCATCCAAGTAGAGTTTTGTGAAATCATCCATCAAGATGTCGTTAGAAGCGCGGGGAGTTCTTCGCCGGCTATCGGCCGTCAAACGATGACATAGACACAATGCTCCAAATGCAGGGTGACGACTACCGCTCATGGATGTGCTTGAAGAAAGGCGGCGGTTTTATCCACGCTCCGAGAAAGTCTTGATGTGCGAGCCTAGTTATGTAGTTGTGAACTAAAGACGAGCTTGTGTTGTAATAAACTTTATCCAGCACTTTACTTGCATGTATGTTTAATTACTAGTTCGGCTATGTTTGTGAACTTATATATATGGCTCTATCGTTTTCCACACTTGATTTGGTCCTTAATTTTGTTTGCATATGCCGATGATTAGAATGTTCGGTCAACTGTACACTCCGGGGTGTCGCCAGTGAGCCTGGTGTGATGGCACAAATATCAATCTCTTGTGCATCCTACCTGGCCTCACTGACGCCATCCCGGGATGTTCATAGGTTCAATATAAAATCTACAATAAAACTATCAACTTGCCCTTTGATGATTTTTGTGCAGCTATTAAAGTGCCACAGTGGGGATCACGTGAGAAGATTAGGGGGCTGCCACCGCAACTCTTGAATCTATACGAGATGATCTCGTCAAGGGAGAAGCTTCTCGGATGAGAGTGGTAAAATTCGTAGTATTCAACTCCCATCTATTCGCTATTTTTCTTACTTTATCACCAAGTGCGTTCTTGCTAGAAAGAATGCAAATAAGTTATCCATCCATGACTTGGTTTTCTTAGCTGCTGCATTGCAACGTGATAGAACTTATAATTTGGGTGCTTTGATATCTTTTAGGCTTGCTACTAACCGTGATAAAGGAGGAATTTGTGGAGGTCTCATTGCCTCTCGTTTGCTAGCTATGCATGGTGTAGAACCTCACTCTCTTGATGTTCAACTCTCTATAGAGAAACTTGATATGGTTTCCATGATAAAACATGACTTTGTTTCTAATTGGTCTAACTTGAATAACCTGTCCTATGAGATAACCTTTTTCAAGAAAAAGTGGAGAGTAATTAAATCTGAAAGGCTAGTTCGATTGCCTGCACCTGCTTTGTTTAACCTTGATTCCAGGAAAAGTTGGTCGGTCACAGAAGATGAACTTGATGCATACATAGAGAGGTGCGGCCATCACGCAGGGGACGGCATGGAGGAGGTCGAGGACCCCCTCGACTTGTCATCCGACGCAGCAAGTTCTTCACATCAGTATTTTGGGCATGTGGAGCCTTCATCCTCTTCTTCTGCACAGGGATCTTATTACGACCATGCCATGTATGATCCACCGGAGTGGAACCCTGACCCTCGATGGGGTTGATCTCCACTTAGGCCAAAAGCCTAAGCTTGGGGGGAGGTACATCGACATCTCACTCATTTACATATCATATCTTGCCTAAGCTTGGTTTTGTAAAGTTTATTATGGAGTTCTGCGATCTCCGGTGGTTGGAGCTTGGTTTTCATTTCATATTATTCAAGCCACACAAGTGAAAGGCAATAATGACGATATACGACAACTCGACTGTGGTGAGAGGCTGGTATGAACTCTATTTGTTTTCATTTTTGTACATATACTCATCCATGTGAGCATGCTTAGTTGGTTCATATGAGGTATATGTCATTTAATGAAAATCTAGTAGTTCATGATCTCTCATGTTTAGCTCCAATTTATTAATAATGAGTAGCATGTCATAAATATTTGCTTGCATTGTTTTATTCATAGATAGGTATGACATTGTGGTATCCTCCTCTGAATAATTCATTTGAATTGACTTGGCACATGCTCACGCATGCATATGACTGAAAAACAAAAAGTCAATTAAGCCTCGATGATTTACTTTGCTTCGGAGTTCTTGTATCACTTTTATGCCTACGTTAATTTTATTCTGTCGCAAGCATGATTATGACGGTTATTGCTCTCTTTATTGTCGCTTCCTAGTCTATTGCTAGCCTTCACTTGTACTGAGCGGGAATGCTGCTCGTGCTTCCAAATCCCTGAAAACCAAGTTATTCCAAAGTTTCCACCATAAATACCTATGCATGGCATTTCAAACCATTCCAAGTAAATTTTCATGTGCTACCTTTAAAACCTTCAAAGTACTTCTCAATTTGTGTCAATGTTTTATATCTCATGAGGAAGTATGTGGTGTTTTATCTTTCAATCTTGTCAGTCAGACTTCCACCAATGGACTAGTGGCATATACATCTGCTTATCCAATAATTTTGCAAAAAGAGCTGGCAACAGGGTGCCCAACCCCAATTAATTACAACTTTCATTAATAATTCTCTTCACATGTTTTGCCCTGATTTATCTGTAAGCAACTTAATTTGCAAATAGACACTCCTCCATGGTATGTGAATGTTGGAAGGCACCCGAGGATTCGGCTAGCCATGGCTTGTGTAAGCAAAGATTGGGAGGAGTGTCATCCATAATGAAACTAAAATACATGTGTAAACAAAAGAGAAGATGGATGATCTACCTTGCTGGTTGAGATAACGTCCTTCATGGGAGCCGCTCTTGAAAGTATGGTTGACAAGGTAGTTAGAGTGCCCACTACCATTCGTTGACAACAACAAACACCCCTCAAAACAATTTTACTTCTGTTTTAAAAATGAAAAGCTCTAGCACATGTTAATCCCTGCTTCCCTCTGCGAAGGGTCAATCTTTTACTTTTATGTTGAGTCACCATCCTTTCTTTGAGCACCTTCTTGACAGCATAATTGTCATTCTTAGTGTAATATGTTTGTCCCAGAATATGGTTAACTGTGGTATAACTTTGATGCTTTTATCTTTGATAATCTTTACTTCTAGTCTTCCCATGAACTTCAGAAGTGCCTGGGCATTATGTTTTGCTGTACAAATACGGGCAAGCGAGATACCACTTTATCATATCTTTTTATGAGCATTGCAATCCTACTGATAGACATGTTTCATGATGCTTATTATTAGTTTGTTGGTATCTTTTTCATGATTGACATAACTATTAGATGACTTTATTTGCATTTATCTTATTATGAATTGCCTAAGTACTCGTCCATATAATGAGAATATTTACATCGTATGAGCAAATGTGTTCGTGAAAGTTCTTTTATCGTACTCATTTGTTAACTGAATTGCTTGAGGACAAGCAATAAGCTAAGCTTGGGGGGAGTTGATACGTCCAAAACGTATCTACTTTCCCGAACACTTTTGCTATTGTTTTGCCTCTAATTAGTAATTTGTGTATTTTGGATACAACTAACACGGACTAACGCTGTTTTCAGCAGAATTGCCCTGGTGTCTTATTTTTGTGCAGAAAATCAACTTTCAGGAAAATACCCGGAAATAATTGCAATGGGCCTATTTTTACAGAAGACCCATGGAGCCAGAAGATGTGACGGAGGGGGGCCACGAGGCGCGCACACCACGTGGCGGCGCGGTGGGCCCATGGTCGCGCTGCCACATGGGGACGCCACCTCGACCAGCCCCCGGCGCTCCCCTCTGGACTACTTAAAGCCCTTGACCTAAAAACGCACGGGGATTTCGACCAATTTTACAGAAGACATCCAGAAATCCGCCGCCATCGAAAACCCTATTTCGGGATCAGAAACTCCGTTCTGGCACCCTGCCGGGACGGGGAATTGCAGGAGATCATCGCCATCATCGCCACCGACGCCTCTCCATCGACCATCCATGTTTCCCCCATCCATGTGTGAGTAAATCCCCGCTGTAGGCTGAAGGGGATGGTAGGGATTGGATGAGATTGTTTATGTAATAGCCATAAGATTGTTAGGGCATGGTGCCTAGTATTCGTTGTTGGTACTTTTATGATATTGTTGCAACTTGTTATGCTTAATGCTTGTCACTTAGGGCCCGAGTGCCATGATTTCATATCTGAACATGTTATTGATTCATGATGATATTCATTGTTTTATGATCTTACCTGCAAGTTGTATACACATATTGTTGTCCAGAACCCGAGGCCCCAAAGTGACAGAAATTGGGACAACCGGAGGGGAAGGCTGTGATATGATGATCACATGTGTTCACGGAGTGTTAATGCTTTGCTCCGGTACTCTATTAAAAGAAGTACCTTAATTACCAGTAGTTTCCCTAGAGGCCCGGCTGCCACCGGCTGGTAGGACAAAAGATGTTGTGCAAGTTTCTCATTACGAGCACGTACGACTATATACGGAACACATGCCTATGGTTATTTAGTACTTGGATATTGTTTTATTATTATTTGCAAATGCCTTGTCTTGATTATTACATGAGTTATCTTATCCATGCAGCGCCCGTTCATCATCCCTATGCCTACAATATTTTAATCCTGTTGTTTACTATAATCACTACTGCTGTCTTTATTACACTGCTGCTTATATTTCACTACTCGCTATCGCTATAAAACTCGTTGCTACTGATAAACTATTGCGAGCAAGTCTCGTATCCAGGTGCAGCTGAATTGACAACTCCGCTGTTAAGGCTTACAAATATTCTTTGGCTCCCCTTGTGTCGAATCAATAAATTGGGTTTTACTTCCCTCGAAGACTGTTGCGATCCCCTATACTTGTGGGTCATCAGACACTTGTGAATCCAAGAGAGAGTATTTATGCTCGATAGTAGGTTCATGCCTCTAGTAATCTGGGAGAGTGACTTTATAACTTCTAAGGTTGTAGATGTGTTGTTGCTACTAGGGATAACCCAACAATGTTTTATCCGAGGGTAACTCTATTGTTTACTTTACACTCATTGCTTAATGCGATACTCTGTTGCTTGCAACTTTATACTGGAAGGGGTGCGGATGCTAACCTGAAGGTGCATTATTAGTCATAGACGTAGTTGGATTACGGTATATGTCATATGATGTAATGCCCAATGCCAAATTATCATACTAATCATTTTGTCACGTATTGATCGATATACTGTCAATTGCCCAGCTGTAATTTTTTTACCCAACATGCTATTTCTATATGGAGAGACACCTCTAGTGACCAGAGGATCCCGATCCTATTTCATTTACTGATAAATTCAACTGCAATCCTGTTTTGTTTACTTTCTGCAAACATATCCTTCCATTCGATACGTATAATTCTTTGTGTTCAGTAAATCGGTGAGATTTACAACCTCACTGCAAGTTGGGGCAAAGTACTTTGGTTGTGTTGTGTGCAGGTTCCACGTTGTTGCTGACGCCGGTAGTGTTCACTGCCACTAGTCAGCCAGCAACACCTTCAGAAGTCACGCCTTTCTCCTACTGGTCGATTAAACCTGGGTTTCGTACTGAGGGAAAACTTGCTGTTGTGCTCATCACACCTTCTTCTTGGGATTTCCCAACCGCTTCCACAACTGCCAACAAGATTGTCTGACGCCATCACCGGAGCACCATCACACCCCGCCGACGATGATGCACAGCGACGAGGCCGGCGGCAGCGGCGGCGGCGTGCTCCGCTCGTTGCAGCTCAGCCTCGACGAGGCCGACATACGTTACTGGCACCGCATCCCCGTGCCAGTACAGTACAAACAGCTGCACGGCTGGCACGTCTCCAACAGCGGCTTCGCCGTGCCGCCATCGCCACCGCCAGGAGCACAGACGCGGGCCCTCGCCAGGGAACGATGGAGCATGATGCCGCCGGAGGAGAGGAGTTTGTCGGACAACATTGTCGACAGCCCGGCCTGGGCACGGCATTTCGAAGACGAACGCGTTACCGAGCTCGCGCGGATGGCCAACCACTCGAGCGGCCACTTCAACACGGTCTGCCGCCGTGCCTGGTTGTAAGGCCGCGACGTCGCAACACGCTCTGCCAATACGGCTTCCGCCAGCGCGTCCATGGCAACAGGCAGCGGGACCCGTTGTACTTCCCGCATACGGAGTGCATGGCGTCGGCGCCGACTCTGCAGAGGGCGCCGGAAAGGACCGCGGCGTCCGGAAGCTCGCGCACTGGATCGTCGTCTGCCGTCGCGCGCACGCGCTCGGCCGCACCCGCGCCTCCTTCCAGAGGCGTCGTCATCCGTGACGAGGCGAGGCGCGCGTCCTCTGCTCCGACCCGTCGGACGACGGGGTCGGGCCACCGTCCCCGCATCAAGGAGGAGGATGCTGCAGTCTCGCCACCACTTCCGCCGGCGAAGAAGACATGGTGGAAGAAGGAGGCCGTGGCACACGCTGCCCTCCGTGGCGGCGACGACGAGGAGGAGTTCCCCGGCCAGAACTTCATTCCCGGCCGCTCCGTCGATGAAGACTACCGGCATATCGCGATCGACCCGCGGCAGGCGGCGGTGTGGTCCGCTAGGGACCACGGTGCCAACTTCGACAACCTCGCCGGACCATCGGAGCTGCCGGCTGATGGCGTGTAACTCACACGTTCGTTGGGAACCCCAAGAGGAAGGTATGATGCGCACAGCAGCAAGTTTTCCCTCAGAAAGAAACCAAGGTTTATCGAACCAGGAGGAGCCAAGAAGCACGTTGAAGGTTGATGGCGGCGGGATGTAGTGCGGCGCAACACCGGAGATTCCGGCGCCAACGTGGAACCTGCACAACACAACCAAAGTACTTTGCCCCAACGAAATGGTGAGGTTGTCAATCTCACCAGCTTTGCTGTAACAAAGGATTAACCGTATTGTGTGGAAGATGATTGTTTGCGAGAAAACGAGTAAAAACAAGTATTGCAGCAGATTTGTATTTCGAGTATAAAAGAATGGACCGGGGTCCACAGTTCACTAGAGGTGTCTCTCCCATAAGATAAAAGCATGTTGGGTGAACAAATTACAGATCGGGCAATTGACAAATAGAGAGGGCATAACAATGCACATACATGTCATGATAAGTACGAGTGAGATTTAATTGGGCATTACGACAAAGTACATAGACCGCCATCCAACTGCATCTATGCCTAAAAAGTCCACCTTCAGGTTATCATCCGAACCCCTTTCAGTATTAAGTTGCAAAGCAACAGACAATTGCATTAAGTATGGTGCGTAATGTAATCAACAACTACATCCTTAGACATAGCATCAATGTTTTATCCCTAGTGGCAACAACACAACACAACCTTAGAACTTTCTGTCACTGTCCTGGTATCAATGGAGGCATGAACCCACTATCGAGCATAAATACTCCCTCTTGGAGTTAAGAGCAAAAATTTGGCCGAGCCTCTACTAATAACGGAGAGCATGCAAGATCATAAACAACACATAGGTAATAACTTGATAATTAACATAACATGGTATTCTCTATCCATCGGATCCCGACAAACACAACATATAGCATTACGGATAGATGATCTTGATCATGTTAGGCAGCTCACAAGATCCAACAATGAAGCACAATGAGGAGAAGACAACCATCTAGCTACTGCTATGGACCCATAGTCCAGGGGTGAACTACTCACTCATCACTCCGGAGGCGACCATGGCGGTGAAGAGTCCTCCGGGAGATGAATCCCCTCTCCGCAGGGTGCCGGAGGAGATCTCCAGAATCCCCCGAGATGGGATTGGCGGCGGCGGCGTCTATGGAAGGTTTTCCGTATCGTGGCTCTCGGTCCTGGGGGTTTCGCGACGGAGGCTTTAAGTAGGCGGAAGGGCAACGTGGGGGGCCACACGAGGGCCCCACGCCATAGGTCGGCGCGGCCAGGGCCTGGGCCGCGCCGCCCTATGGTGGCGGCGCCTCGTGGCCCCACTTCGACTCCTCTTCGGTCTTCCGGAAGCTTCGTGGCAAAATAGGACCCTCGGCGTTGATTTCGTCCAATTCCGAGAATATTTCGTTACTAGGATTTCGAAACCAAAAACAGCAGAAAACAAGAATCGGCTCTTCGGCATCTTGTTAATAGGTTAGTTCCAGAAAATGCACGAATATGACATAAAGTGTGCATAAAACATGTAGGTATCATCAATAATGTGGCATGGAACATAAGAAATTATCGATACGTCGGAGACGTATCACCGGCGCCAAAGGAGGAGAAGGCCGACGAGGAGGATGCCGACGAGGACGACAACTGGTCCTTCGGGTCATCCAGCGACGACGGCGACGACCTAGACTTCAGCGCCTTCGACTCCAGGTGCAGCTAGATGTTTTATTTAGTGTTTTAGTTTATATTCGTGTTAAATTTGTACAAATTTTGTTCGAACTTCGTATGAATATCGTTTTGAACATTTGATTTTAAATTTCAAAATCTATCGGGGCTGGCGTATGGGGGCGCCGGTGTGGGAGCAGCATCCCCAAATAGAGGATGCTCTGCCAGCGCCCCCCATACAGCAGTGTCGGCGCCCCTGCCGGCGCCTATTTAAGGACCGCCGGTGGAGATGCTCTTACTGCCAGTGCACCACATCGCACAAAGCTTCGATGTTGCTATTGATGCTGGTCATGTTTGCTGGAATCGCCACTTTTCCCTGATGATGATTACTGGCCGGCACCAGCAAAACTCCTTTCTACACTGACATCCGGTCCCACATACACGCTAGCATACTCAGGGCATGAGTAATGGTGGCATACACAACTAGCTGCTCCATGTAAAAAAGTTGTCAGATGCAACATGGTGAATTTTATCTCTCCAATGAAAGCTACAACTTTAGTCAGAAAAAAGATAGAAGTGACTCCACAATATGATACTATGTATCTCTTTCTTTCTCCAAAAATCATGCTTTTAAGGCTTAAGATCTCACTTCTTGAAGAGGAGGCTCCTCCTCATCCGAACCTAATTTGAACCACCCGAACCTAGCTAAGAGCATCACTAGTAGTACCCTTAAACCCTCAAATCTTCAAAGCATTTTAAGGGTTGGGAATTGGTATTTTTCTCACTTTTGAGGGGTGAAAAACAGGGGCAAAGACTAGAACCCTCAAACCTTTAAACTTTTAAGGATTCAAGGGTTCTAGTCTGTGTCGCAACCCTCAGATCCTCAAACCGTTAATTGAAGTTGTTCAAATGTGCATGATGTCCGGTGGCGGAGGCGGCGCTCCCGGGACACCCTGTATGGGCGGAAGGGCGCGTTCGAGAGAGGAGGCCGCGGTGAACCTAATGGTGGCTGCGCCACTCCTTCATGGCCATTGGAGCTCGGCCGACGATGAGCAGCGGGGCGGCCGGCGCGGGCGCGTGTGGCGACGGAGTTCTAGGGCGAGAGGGGGAGTGCGGAGGGGCTCGGCGGGACGAGGAGCTCACACCGGAGTCGATGGTGGCGACGACGACGGCAGGGGAGGCCGGGAGGCGCCGATGGCATCGGCGGCCGGACTTGGGGAAGATGGGGTCGGCAATGGCGATTGGGGGCGCCTGCGGCCGATTCCTTTGGTGAGGAGGCTCGGACGGGCGAGGCGGAGCTAACGGCGGTCGCGGCGGGGCGTGGGGTGGCCCGCAGCGGCGGGTGAGGTGGCGTCTGCCGGCGGCCAGGGTTTGGAGGAGGCGGGCAGGGCTGAAAATTCCTTCCCGCGCGCGCGTGGGGGATAGAGGTTGAAGGGGTTGGGCCTCTCCAACCCTCACATGTATAGGTTGGGAGGAGGAATAGGGGTCCGGCCCTTAAAATTTTTTGAAGGTTCGAGGGTTAAAGGTTCCAGTCTACGTCGTTTTTCGGTTGAAAACTGTAAAGTAACGGTTATTTTTAAGAATTTAAGGGGTTTAAGAGCATAGCCAACGCTCCACGCTGGACTACTTCCCCAGCTATCCTCCACGTAGGATCGGATGATCCTAAAGTGCTAATCTTGTGGTTTGCAGAATAAAGTAGTCTCTTGCAGAGGAGGTTGCTTCTTCACTGCAAAAGGTTAACTACGCCTACGCATGCAAGACTCCGTGGAGGAATAGACAACCAAGAGAGAGAAGAAAAGGCTGAAATAATGGGTCCCATAAGATGCTGCTACCGTTGGATGGTTATGACACTCGGTAGCTGCTCCATATATTTTAACCCATATTAAATCATGGGGAAGCATCATACCACTGCCTCCATTGTACATGCCCTAAGGGTACTACTAATGATGCTCTAAAGATATAAAGCAGTACCTAGTACCTCTAGAACAGTGCATTAGCCATGACCTCAACCTCGATCTACGAGCATATGTGATGGAGCCACGTACGCAAAAGCGCCGCGCTCCTGCGATGAACAACAGAAGATGCAGGGGCGTACGTACTTTCTCGTATCTCAGTAAAGATTCTTCTTACATGAGTAGCCAGCATCATGATCAATCAGCACTGCGCTTGTAGATCTCACCTGTTCTCTGAACCATCGTCGTCGTTACCTGGACACAGCCGGGGTCCTCCACACTGACTGACTGCTACTGTTCGTTCACAGGTATGTATAGTTCTTTAGCTTGGCCCTGCAACCTGTCATTCCTTGGATTTCTTGCGCTAGCTCGATCATGGTTTTGCAGCCCATCTCGAGGCTTTTGTCTCCTGATTTCTGTTTAGTGGCACTCAAAGATAATCGATGGAGTTTGTTCAGGTTCATGAATGGCTAGCTGCTAGATGCTCCCATGTCTGCCCTCTGTAATTCGCCTCCTCCAGATCATCTTGTTGGGCGCCTGGGAAAAACGCCTCGCACCGCTCCTGCGCGTCGCTCCCGCGGGCGACGCCAGGGGCAAACCCTAGCACGCGCGGGCCTCGACCTCCCCCCTCCCTCCTCCTCCGCCGCCGCCGGCGAGGGCCGCCGGGCAAAGCCCGCGCAGGTCGCGGCGGCGGGACCTTCTTTACCCATGCGCGGGGGCCCCGCGCGAGGCGGCGCGGTCGGCGGCGTGCTCCTAGGGGCTTGCGGAGCTCGGTCCGGCGGCGACGGTGAGGCTTGGCGGCGGCCGTTCTCGGCGGAGGTGCGGGCCGGCGCAGGGTACGGCCGAGGGCGGCGGCGGAGGGAGACGGTGGAGGACGGCCGCCGGCGGCGGCGGCCCGGGTTTGGGCCGGGCGGGCCCCGATCCGGGCCGGGCGGGCCGCGTCCGGGGCCGGGAGGGCCGTGGAGGTGGCCGGCGCCGGCGAGGCTCCTCCCGGGTTGCACCGCCGGCTGGTGCCGGAGACCGGGCCGGGCGGGCCCGGATCCGGCGGTCCTCGGCAATACGGCCGCGCGGTCCATCTTCCGTCCGGGGAGCCGAGGTGAGGTTCTTGCTCGAGCTCGGCGGCGAGTTCTTCGATGCCGACAAAGTGTCCGGCTTGACCGGCGGCATGGCGGCGTCGACAACGGCGCGGCTCGTCCCCGGCGTCGTGGCGAGGGTGCTTCTTGGCGGCGGTGCGCAGCCTCGGCCAAGGCCGTTTGCGAGGAGTGAGGTTGCGGCGACGCCGCTCATGGTGTCCGGCTAGCACGTGGCGGTTCGATGGTGGCGAGGGTTGGTCCGGCCCGGTCGTTGCGAGTGGATGGGGACGGTGACCTAGGCGTAGCGAGTGTGGTGGCATGGCTAATGGGCGTGATCGAGGCACGGCGGGCGGCCGGGCCTGATTTAGGCCACATTGACCGTGCTATCGCGTCCGGACGGCGGGCACCTCGGGTGTCGGAGGGTGGATCCCCTCCCTTGGGCTGCCGTGTGCTTTGATGGCTCGCTGCCAATGGTGCCTTCCTACCCTCGCCCAATTCGAGTTGCGGTGTCTCTGGTTAATCCATGGGCTCAAGTTCGTGGGGATGCCGGGGCGGCGGACCTGGAAGGTGGACTGCGCGGTTGGCTCTTCGGCGGGCAACGCGGCGGTGGTGGTGGTCTATCTCTTCGGTCATGAGGATGGCGTGGAGCGGACGGTGGGGGATCCTGGTGTTGGCGGCGCTCGGCCTCGGCAACCCCGGATCGTGTTTGGGATGCCCAACTTAGGGACTGCGAGCGGCTGAGTTAGCGGGCGTGGTGTGTGGATGCTTCCGGCGAAAGCTCGGCGCCTCGGCGCCAACGACGGTGGTGCTCGCGGGTATCGCAACCCTCTTGGGGACGTCGTTGTGGGTATCCGCCCTGCGGTACGGCTCCGGGTGAAAACCCTTAACCTCGTGGTCTCGACGGCGGCGGCGCAATGCGTCGTTTTCCCTCTTGGGGGCGTCGTTGTGGAGCCCCGTTTTGACTCGGTCTCGTGCAACTTTGGGGTCTCTGTACTCTTTTTTGTTTTTCTTTGATCTGCTTTGTAAGAGGTTCTCCTCTCCACCTTGTATCGGTTCGGCCGTTGCGGCTTTATTTATAAAGCGGGGCGAAAGCCTATTTCGAGGAGATGCTCCCATGTCTTCACCCCATTAAAGTACAGATCGGCCATTGTAGCAACAATATCTCAAAAGGTTGAAAAACATGTAAAAAAAGAAAATTACAGTACAACAATATGATCTATCATAGCTTCAAAGCCGCACGGCTTCCCTCCGCACGTACCGCTATCGGCGCATCAGCTTTCCTTATTTTCCATCTCCGCTTAGCACGGTACAAGCGACATTGGAGCCATGGGGCACCGCCTAGCGTTGGGTTGGTTCTCAGTTTGGGAATGTTGGTCATTGGTCGCTTCTCGCTTTGAGAACATTGGTCACATGTTGTTAATCATTTTTCTATGCAAGCATAGGTTGGTCGGTGCTTTGCCATCGCTCTGTCTCGGCTAGTTGATAGGGTCTGCTTGTTGGGTCACATGTGGTCACGGGATGAACTACTCCCTCTGTCTACAAATAATTATAATATCTAGCTTTGGTTGTAAATACTTTTTAAATTTTGACTAACATTATAGAAAAAATTAAGAACATATGATACCCCTATGAGCACCTCCGAGGAACTGAGTCGGCAAATCTTGAGGTTGACGAAGTCTACCACGCCCTCATTGATGGCAGACACCTCACCGAAGCATGCGTCAGTTAAATCACTGAATAAATTCAGTAAATCAAATACCCATGCCAAATCTAGGATTTGAACCTGGTGTTTGGTTCCATGCAAGGACCTAACCACCAGAGCCAAGCTCTGTTTGCAATTTTAATAGGATTGTCTTAGAACAAAAGCTAAAAGTATACTTACTTGTAGATAGGGAGTATTTGCTAATCCAAGATTTGGTCCCAAATTGGAAGAGAAAATGCGAACTAGTTGTACTTAAAAATGCCATAAGTGATACATGAATAATATACATTATGTATAAGCACAAAAATTTGAAAAAAATTAGGGTGTTCATCTGCACACCCATAACTCATGATGGATCCGTCAACGGTCCCTTGTGTTGGCTAGAATGGGTGCAGTCCTGTTATTTGGGCCTATATTTACGCTTAGTTGGAGGTGTGTTGTAAAATCAACGACAGATTCAAGATTTCAACTGTGGCATATGGCGAATCAAAGAATCTGTGCACTACGGCGAATCAAAGATTTCAACCGTACCATAGTATCGGCACTGGAATGAGATTATTCGATGTGGGCTCGATCGGGTCGCTCATTCCATGGTATCGGCACACGGATGGAGTGATGGACGGACGGAAATATTCCCCTCCCACGCTGCGCTCGCGTCAGACCGTCAGTGGATGCCGTCACGTACGTACGGCCCCACCAGCCAACGCCGACCGGCCAGTCGGCCACCAGCCGTGCGTACGAGCACGCGGCGCGATATAGTACAGCGGCGTGCCACCAACGGCGACGAGGCGCGGGCGTACATGCACGACCTTTTTCTCTAGAGAAAAATGCAGCATTTCGTCAAGTGCAGGGGTTTTTTTTCCTTGGGGCAATTATAAGTAACGATATATATACAGGTATATTCGTATTTGAGAAAAACAATATGGATAGAAAGGAGGATTCTCTCCTCCCCACAAAAAGGTGCTCAACTTTTCGTAGATACGGATGTATAGATATATCTGTATCTGTAAAAAATTAAGCAACTTTTTCTAAAACGGAGGAAGTACACAAGACACGTCCAGCTATTTTCTTTTTACAAAACAAAGTCTAAAAAAGAAGAATTTTTATATATGTATCTATAAAAAATTAAGCAGCTTTTTCTAAAACGGAGGAAGTACACAACACCTCCAGCTATTTTTTTTTTACAAAATAAAATCTAAAAAAGAAGAATTTTGAGGTTTTTAAACTTTTTTTAAATGACACAATCTTGTACTTCCTCGCTGCGCAAATATAAGACATTTCAAAGTGAACTAGATACACACCATAACAGATTAATCTACACACTAAAAATAGATTAGATACATACTAAAATAGATGAATCTAAAAAAAGCTAAAATATCTTATATTAATAAATAAAGGGAGTACTTTTTTGAACACGACTAACCAAACGTAACATAAATATCAAACCAAATTGTAAATACCAACAAAGGCCTCTTAAAAACATATCAATGAAGGGTCTCCTATAATTTTATCAACACCAATATTGCATGAAAAATCAACTGAATAACCTTGTTGACATCGCAGGGAGACGAGAGTACGGATCACCATTGTCGAGGACATATCAGCCGGGACAACTATTGTAAGGACAATGCTTCTCGCGGCAGCCATGAGAAAAAATCCGAAATCGATCTCGCGAAGTAAGAACCGAGGGCCCATACATGGACAAATTTAATCTTCCAACACCACCAATAACATCGGAAAGGAGATCTCCTCGTTAAACGAAGGGTTGAGGCTCCCTTATTACAGACGATGCCACCTCCATTGGCATGGAGGCGAAAAAGAAGATGACTACAAAAACACTAACCTAATTTATTAAAAAAAACTACTTTTATTTGAAATTACATCCATAGATCGGGTTTCTCACTCCTTCCGATGTCGGGGAGGCTGATCTTTTTTATTTTAGGGAAACATCAGGACTCTGTGTTGAGCTTTATTAATCACCAACATAAACTACATCATTTAAGTGTTTGTCTAAAATAAAAGTAGGGAGTTCATCGAGCCAATTACAAGAAATTGTAAAGAGTTCTTAGCCAGCTCATGAGCTACTTGATTTGCTTCTACATGTTTAAACGAAACACTACCAACATAACCGACGTTGTCAACACATTCTGCATAGATGGATGCAGGCTCACTCGACCATGCATCACCTCCTGAACATGCCTCGATCACCTCTGTGCAATCCAATTCTGCTATTATTCTATTTCACCCCATGTGAATAGCAAGAGATACTCCCTCGTTCATGGCATAGGCTTCAGCCATCACTACAGAAGCAACATTGGGAAGATATGTCATCGAAGCAGCGATGAAATCTCCCTTCAAGTCACGAAGCACGACACCGATCGCTCCCGCCTTGACATCCTAGTGGTATGATGCATACATGTTAAGCTTGACATGTTGTGCCTCGATCTGGCCTCGTCCATCTCACTACCAAAGTGTTGACCTTCTTCCCATAAACCCTGCCAGCATTAGCAACTATAGCTAGCATAGAAAACTTACATTTATTCAGAGACGGCACAGATTCATCACGGGTACGTCGATGTCGCATTAACCATAGGTACCAATACGTTGTCATCACCACCTCCTTCAGATTTATAGTCTTGAAACCTTGGACAACATTATCATTCAATTGTGGTATATTCTGAGGAACTACTGACCCTGATATGTCAACTATTTTAAATTCTTTGATCACTTCTTCCAATTTGCTACACCATAAATCTCGAGATGCCGGGCATAGAAATGGAAGATGATGCACGTCCTCCGCTCCTTGATGGCATATACTTGATGACATATTGGCCATTCTCCACTATAACCAACATGAAGATTAGCCAAGATATTTTTTAAAAGGGATGATTCCATGGAGACATCTCCATGCTTGGTAGCTTCAGTCTCCACAAGCCATCATGAGATCAAACCATATTTTTTCAGATCCCAACTTTCGCATCATATTCTCTAGAAAAAACCCATTCCACGTTGTCATAACCTTTATGTGTATCAAACTTCACAGCACATGACCCCGTAGTCCCTGAACTCTTATTCTTTATAGAGTGAACACATTCATAAGCCACAAGGACATTATTAGTAATAAGATAGCCATGAATAAAGGCACTTTGCAGAAGAGAAATAACTTCAAAATTTCCTTTGCGCCTATGAGCAAGCACTACTAGGAAAAGGCTTATAATCCCAACTGCACTCATGACGCAAAACCGGAGGTCCGCCACTGGCAGCCCGTACCAGTGACAGATAAAAACATGTCACTGGTACGTCATCGGTGGTCTCGGCGTCGCGTACCGTTGACGCACAACACAACATTACGTAGTTGGTTCTTGCTTCACGGGTCGACCCGGGCGTCTGAACAAAGCGGTAACAGTAGACTATTTCCGGATATCAATGATCCACGGCAAACAGTGACAATGTGGTAGAAATTTTCCGTCGCCGTTTTGTCTCGAAAACTAGTGACATACTTGTTCATCGTGGTTGTCACTGCTTATAAGTATACAGCTGACTAGCTTATATGTTTCTATGTCATTTCGGTCGCACGATGTTTTGCGACGGTCGTATTCTCGACTTCGTTAGACATATATGATATACCATTGACGAACTGAATAAGATCAATGTCATTGGTTTGTTTAGTAAGTAGCGTGGTCATCTACTCCAAAACACACTAGGATCCGGAGAGTCCAACGGCTAGCTTATTTCCTTATATATCTACAAGGTGTCTCGAAATGCAATTATAAAAAGATGGTACATAGATCACAAAATAATGAAGCAGTGCACATGTTCATAAGAACAACATCAAGTCTTAATTTTTTTTTGAACAGAGACATCAAGTCTTAATTAAGTACTTTAACTGAGTAATAAAGCACATTGTTTAGATCTGTGCAAAATATGAAGGGATTAAGCTAGCAACTTTCAAAATTTGACCTTTAACTTTGTGCAATGGAACATCAATATATAAGGTTCGGCTATTATCGTCTCTAACACTCTAGCAAAGGGATAGGCCACCAAAAAATCATGTATGCTTCCTCTTTAAACACTTACCTGACCCAAACTTATCGTATTAACAAGGTACTGATCTAAACTGTAAATCAGTATCATCCCTAGAAGAGATGTTATTCAGCTGCAGCCGCCTGAGCTCAGTAGCAAAAAAGATCTTTATTTGTTATATTTTGATACATCAAGTCACCAGTTCGAGGCTAGTAATAAAAATTATTTTGTTCTGGTTGCAAGATCTGATTGCTAGTATAATTTGTTAATTCTGATGCGTGGTTAATCTGATATGATGTTTTTTGTCTTAAAAAATTATATGTTATTTTAATTAAGACCAAATCATATCTTGATCTCAGTATAAGTATATTGGTCATCCTTAATTTCAGTTCATACAAGTATTATTTCGTTTTGTTAAAAATATTGCATGTCAATCCATGCATAACTTGAACATACTAACGTACTCCATTTGAATAGAGACATGGAGATCAATCCCATGTCAATATTACAGATTCAAAATGAAACATGAAAATTCTATAAACACGGTACATAGATCATAAAAGCATTTAGCATAGACCATGTTCATGAAAAGAAGAATTTAGTCTTCAGTACATTAACCGAGTGATAAAATATATAGTTCACATGGGCGCAAAATATAGGGAAACTAAACATCCGTGGTACATCTTATGGATTGAATAATGGATTGCTTTCTTTGATAGCAAAAAAAAATGTATTCATGGGATAGAATGTGTTATATGGAAGCATGTTTTCGTATTTCTGCCAAAAAAAGAGAACAAAATAACTATATTGGCTAAAACAACAAAAATAACTACACAGCTGGCAGCTAATCAATACTTAGTGAGTTGCATCATGTGTGAACTTGAACAACATAGTCCCCTGACATGTTCCTTATATTACCTTCCTAGTCACCTAGATGCAGTTTTGACGACTAGATTTATCATTGTACACTTGGTAAAATATTACCAAAAAATAAAAATAAACCATGGTTATTGTTGTTCTACCAAATACACTATTTTTCAAGTGATCAAATCTCATAACAGAATTTACTCAATGTAATAACTCTACACTTTTACTGGAGTGGTTATTATTTAAACAACAAAGAATTTCACCTTGAGGTATGGCTTCCCTTTTTTTAACCGAAAAAGTAGCAGAGGTTCCTACTGTGGTACTATGTTAAATCATCACAATATTTACATCATTTCAGGTGCATACACCCACTTTACAAAAAAATTGCAAAAAGATCAAAGTCGAGATTGCGCTTTCCATGTTTTGGCTAACCCTGAAATGAAGAAGTTGAAGATCTGGTGTCACTCTTTCCTTGCATGAGTCCCTTGGGGGCCTTATACCTTTAAAAATTAAATTATTACTTTCTTTCCAAATCCCCGAAGAAGCTATAGTGACTATCTCGAAAAGAAACTCTCTTGGAAATTCTATTTTGCTTGGATAATCATATCAAATCTCCCAACACCTCTAGTCCAATTAATTCTTAACCATGACCAGCATGAGCTGCTGAAAGAGTAGAGATTAAAAGGTGGTCCATTGTTTCTTCATCACCGTGGGACAAAGAAGACAAACGTAATTGTTGTCAATATTGAAGTGTCTTCTCTGAGCATGTTTCTAGTATTAAGTGGACCGAGAGAAGTAACAAAGCAAAGACCTTTAAGTTTGCCCATAGTTTAGACTTCCAAATTCAGGAAAAAGGGGGCCGGATGTGTTATCAGTTTGTAAATGAACTTGTAATATTTTCTTGAAGAATAAGTACCTCCCCATTTAAAAGTCCAGACATCATTATCAGTCTAAGCATAGTTCATAGTTTGAGCGATCTGCTGAATCTCTTGGTGTTGTTGAAATGCTTCTAGAGATAAAGGTAGATGAAATGTATCGGCAATATTTTCCGAAGAGAGGAAATGTCTAATGGAGGTATCTTCGTCTTGGGCGAAAAAGAAAAGGCAGGGATATGTTGCTTGCGAAATTTGATTGTTCCAATCATCTTTCCAGAATCGAGTTGTGACACCTTGGCCGATCTTGCATGCCGCAATTCCTCTAAATACTAGGGAAAGTTTCATGATAGATTTCCGCCAAAAAGAACCACACCTATTGGCAGCATGTGGAACAATATTCTGATAATATGTAGGTCAAATAAAATGGACCCACTACATGTCTTTTTTTATAAAACTTGTCCAAAAATTTCAAAAGAAGAGCTTGATTATGAGTTTTCATATTAAGGACACCCAAACCTCCCTTTTCTTTGGCCTTACATACCATGTCCCAAGCAGCCAGCGAAATACGTTCTCTCCATTTTTTGTCTTTTTTTCTTCTTATCTTTTCGATGTTCTCTATGATCTTGGGTTAATCTCAATAGTACACTTGTATATGTGGCGATTGAAGTTAAAATTACATTCACACAAACAACTTTTTTGTGAAAAAAGTTGTAGACACCCTTTACAACTTTTATTTGTTATGCCAAGATGCACCTCTTTGTAAATATGGGGAATTTAATCATGACATATTTGGATTGTAAGAGCTGAATTAAACTAACGTATATTTTACAAGCATAAGACCAAAATAATCTAGGATCAACTAAGTTTCCCAACAACAATTTAAGCTAGGCAAAGCATAAGATATATATACCACAAGTGATAAGCAAGATATAAGTATTTCAAGCATGATTGATACCACACTTTTTGAGCTAATTCCACGAAGGACAAAGGCTCTTTCCTTATGGATATATTTTCCATCACTCTGGAGATGGAAAACTCCACAACCACTTTACAAGCTCCACGAAGGAGAAGCCTGGGCCTCTTCACAAGCTTCCACAAAGAGGTCATCGAAGCACCAACCACCAAGCCAACTAGGAGGTAGCTCTCCAAGAGTAACAAGCTCACGATCTCTCGCTCCAACAAATTCTAATGGAGAGATCAACAATATGCAAGGATACACATCAAGAACACCGATACGTCTCAAACGTATCTATAATTTCTTATGTTCCATGCTACTTTTATGATGATACTCACATGTTTTATACACATTATATGTCATTATTATGCATTTTCCGGCACTAACCTATTGACGAGATGCCGAAGAGCCAGTTGTTGTTTTCTGCTGTATTTGGTTTCAGAAATCCTAGTAAGGAAATATTCTCGAAATTGGACGAAATCAACGCCCAGGGGCCTATTTTTCCATGAAGCTTCCAGAAGACCGGAGGACTTACGAAGTGGGGCCACGAGGCGCCGCCACAACAGGGCGGCGCGGCCCAGGTGCTGGCCGCGCGGCCCTGGCATGTGGGGCCCTCGTGTGGCCCACTGACCTGCCCTTCCGCCTACTTAAAGCCTCCGTCGCGAAACCCCAGTACCGAGAGCCACGATAAGGAAAACCTTCCAGAGACGCCGCCGCCGCCAATCCCATCTCGGGGGATTCAGGAGATCGCCTCCGGCACCCTGCCGGAGAGGGGAATCATCTCCCGGAGGTCTCTTCATCGCCATGATCGCCTCCGGATCGATGTGTGAGTAGTTCACCCCTGGACTATGGGTCCATAGCGGTAGCTAGATGGTTGTCTTCTCCTCATTGTGCTATCATGTTAGATCTTGTGAGTTGCCTATTGATACGTCTCCGACGTATCGATAATTTCTTATGTTCTATGCCATATTATTGATGATACCTACATGTTTTATGCACACTTTATGTCATATTCGTGCATTTTCTGGAACTAACCTATTAACAAGATGCCGAAGTGCCAGCTCTCGTTTTCTCGCTGTTTTTGGTTTCGAAATCCTAGTAACGAAATATTCTCGGAATTGGACGAAACGAAGACCCAGGGCCCTATTTTTCCACGGAGCTTCCGGAAGACCGAAGAACACACGAAGTGGGGCCACGAGGTGGCCAGGCTATGGGCGGCGCGGCCCAAGCCCTGGCCGCGCCGACCTATAGTGTGGGCCCTCGTGACGCCCCTTGACCTGCCCTTCCGCCTACTTAAAGCCTCCGTCGCGAAACCCCTGATGCGAAAAACCACGATACGGAAAACCTTACTGAGACGCCGCCGCCGCCAATCCCATCTCGGGGGATTCTGGAGATCTCCTCCGGCACCCCGCCGGAGAGGGGATTCATCTCCCGGAGGACTCTACACCGCCATGGTCGCCTCCGGAGTGATGAGTGAGTAGTTCACCCCCGGACTATGGGTCCATAGCAGTAGCTAGATGGTTGTCTTCTCCTCATTGTGCTTCATTGTTGGATCTTGTGAGCTGCCTAACATGATCAAGATCATCTATCCGTAATTCTATATGTTGTGTTTGTCGGGATCCGATGGATAGAGAATACCATGTCATGTTAATTATCAAGTTATTATACATGTGTTGTTTATGATCTTGCATGCTCTCCGTTTCTAGTAGAGGCTCTGGCCAAGTTTTTACTTTTAACTCCAAGAGGGAGTACTTATGCTCGATAGTGGGTTCATTCCTGCATTGACACCTGGGGGAGTGACAGAAACCCCTAAGGTTGTGTTGTGTCGTTGCCACTAGGGATAAAACATTGGCGCTATGTCCGAGGATGTAGTTGTTGATTACATTACGCACCATACTTAATGCAATTGTCTCGTTGCTAGCAACTTAATACCGGAGGGGGTTCGGATGATAACCCGAAGGTGGACTTTTTAGGCATAGATGCAGCTTGGATGGCGGTCTATGTACTTTGTCGTAATGCCCAATTAAATCTCACTATACTTATCATGTCATGTATGTGCATTGTTATGCCCTCTCTATTTGTCAATTGCCCGACTGTAATTTGTTCACCCAACATGCTTTTATCTTATGGGAGAGACACCTCTAGTGAACTGTGGACCCCGGTCCATTCTTTAATACGGAAATACAAATCTGCTGCAATACTTGTTTTACTATTTTCTCTGCAAACAATCATCTTCCACACAATACGGTTAATCCTTTGTTACAGCAAGCCGGTGAGATTGACAACCTCACTGTTTCGTTGGGGCAAAGTACTTTGGTTGTGTTGTGCAGGTTCCACGTTGGCGCCGGAATCTCCGGTGTTGCGCCGCACTACATCCCGCCGCCATCAACCTTCAACGTGCTTCTTGGCTCCTCCTGGTTCGATAAACCTTGGTTTCTTTCTGAGGGCAAACTTGCTGCTGTGCGCATCATACCTTCCTCTTGGGGTTGCCCAACGAACGTGTGAAATACACGCCATCAAGCTCTTTTTCTGGCGCCGTTGCCGGGGAGATCAAGACACGTTGCAAGGGGAGTCTCCACTTCTCAATCTCTTTACTTTGTTTTTGTCTTGCTTTATTTTATTTACTACTTTGTTTGCTGCACTTATATCAAAACACAAAAAAATTAGTTGCTAGCTTTACTTTATTTACTGTCTTGTTTGCTATATCAAAAACACAAAAAAAAATTAGTTTACTTGCATTTACTTTACTTGATTCATCATGTTTCCTTTTGATTTTACCGCAAAGAACATACCGGTAGGACAAGGGTCTATAGTTGGGAGGAACAATATAGAAGAATTTTTCACCCATGTTAGTACCGTTGAAGATTTTGAAGATAGACACTTGGTAGACCTTGCTCCCACTTATGAAATTGCTGCTGTTGCTTTAGTTCGCCTGTTGGAAACTAAATTTGTTAATCTCAATCCTATAATCCAACACATGTTTCTTACACTTGGTGATATGGAAGAAGGGGAAAAGAAAGATTTTGTTTTAGAAACCCTTCTTAGAGAATTTGGTGGTCTAGCAAGAGAAGCTAGAAAGGTCTTTGCTAAATTTAATATGCTTGGTTCTCATACTAATTTTGTTAGTCTCCTTGAAAAGATGGACATGGATAGAATAAGATACACTAATAATGTTAATAATGGTGGGGAGATCAAAGCACCCATACCATGTAAACTCCTAGCTATGAATGATGCACTAGAACATAACTATGCTTGGCTTGTTCATGAAAATTTGTTTGATGAGAGTAGCAAGCCCAAGACTAATGAAAAGGGAGACGCTGAAACTTATGTATCTAATATACTATGCATGGTTGAGAAAACTCCAAACCCCGCTGTAGGTGCACCACCCTTCGATAATACTTGAGATACACTTTTTGCGCCTAGCTGAAAGGCGTTAAAGAAAAGCGCTTATGGGAGACAACCCATGTTTTTACTACAGTATTTTTGTTTTATATTTGTGTCTTGGAAGTTGTTTACTACTGTAGCAAACTCTCCTTATCTTAGTTTTATGTTTTGTTGTGCCAAGTAAAGTCTTTGATAGAAAAGTAAGTACTAGATTTGGATTACTGCGCAGTTCCAGCATTTCTTTGCTCGTCACGAATCTGGGTCTATCTCCTCGTAGGTAGCTCAGAAAATTACGCCAATTTACGAGCATGATCCTCAGATATGTACGCAACTTTCATTCAATTTGAGCATTTTCGTTTGAGCAAGTCTGGTGGCCTAATAAAATCCATCTTTACGTACTGTTCTGTTTTGACAGATTCTGTCTTTTATTTCGCATTGCCTCTTTTGCTATGTTGGATGAATTTCTTTGATCCATTAATGTCCAAGTAGCTTTATGCAATGTCCAGAAGTGTTAAGAATGATTGTGTCACCTCTGAACATGTGAATTTTTATTATGCACTAACCCTCTAATGAGTTGTTTCGAGTTTGGTGTGGAGGAAGTTTTCAAGGATCAAGAGAGGAGTATGATGCAATATGATTAAGGAGAGTGAAAGCTCTAAGCTTGGGGATGCCCCGGTGGTTCACCCCTGCATATATTAAGAAGACTCAAGCGTCTAAGCTTGGGGATGCCCAAGGCATCCCCTTCTTCATCGACAACATTATCAGGTTCCTCCCCTGAGACTATATTTTTATTCGGCCACATCTTATGTACTTTGCTTGGAGCGTCGGTTTGTTTTTGTTTTTTGTTTTGTTTGAATAAAATGGATCCTAGCATTCACTTTATGGGAGAGAGACACGCTCCGCTGTTGCATATGGACAAATATGTCCTTAGGCTCTACTCATAGTATTCATGGCGAAGTTTCATCTTCGTTAAATTGTTATATGGTTGGAATTGGAAAATGATACATGTAGTAATTCTAAAATGTCTTGGATAATTTGATACTTGGCAATTGTTGTGCTCATGTTTAAGCTCTTGCATCATATACTTTGCACCCATTAATGAAGAAATACTTAGAGCTTGCTAATTTGATTTGCATATTTGGTTTCTCTAGAGTCTAGATAACATCTAGTATTGAGTTTTGAACAACAAGGAAGACGGTATGGAGTCTTATAATGTTTACCATATGTCTTTTATGTGAGTTTTGTCTGTACCGTTCATCCTTGTGTTTGTTTCAAATAACCTTGCTAGCCTAAACCTTGTATCGAGAGGGAATACTTCTCATGCATCCAAAATCCTTGAGCCAACCACTATGCCATTTGTGTCCACCATACCTACCTACTACATGGTATTTATCCGCCATTCCAAAGTAAATTGCTTGAGTGCTACCTTTAAAATTCCATCATTCACCTTTGCAATATATAGCTCAATGGACAAATAGCTTAAAAACTATTGTGGTATTGAATATGTACTTATGCACTTTATCTCTTATTAAGTTGCTTGTTGAGCGATAACCATGTTTCTGGGGACGCCATCAACTATTCTTTGTTGGATATCATGTGAGTTGCTATGCATGTCCGTCTTGTCTGAAACAAGAGAGATCTACCACCTTCATGGTTGGAGCATGCATGTTGTTAGAGAAGAACTTTGGGCCGCTAACTAAAGCCATGATTCATGGTGGAAGTTTCAGTTTGGACATATATCCTCAATCTCATATGAGAATAATAATTGTTGCCACATGCTTATGCATTAAAGAGGAGTCCATTATCTCGTTGTCCATGTTGTCCCGGTATGGATGTCTAAGTTGAGAATAATCAAAAGCGAGAAATCCAAAATGCGAGCTTTCTCCTTAGACCTTTGTACAGGCGGCATGGAGGTACCCCATTGTGACACTTGGTCAAAACATGTGCATTGCAAAGATCCGGTAGTCCAAGTTAATTAGGACAAGGTGCGGGCACTATTAGTATACTATGCATGAGACTTGCAACTTGTAAGATATAACTTTCATAACTCATATGCTTTATTACTACCGTTGACAAAATTGTTTCATGTTTTCAAAATAAAAGCTCTAGCACAAATATAGCAATCGATGCTTTCCTCTTTGAAGGACCATTCTCTTTACTTTTATGTTGAGTCACTTCACCTATTTCTCTCCACCTCAAGAAGCAAACACTTGTGTGAACCGTGCATTGATTCCTACATACTTGCATATTGTACTTGTTATATTACTCTATGTTGACTATTATCCATGAGATATACATGTTACAAGTTGAAAGCAACCGCTGAAACTTAATCTTCCTTTGTGTTGCTTCAATACCTTTACTTTGATTTATTGCTTTATGAGTTAACTCTTATGTAAGACTTATTAATACTTGTCTTGAAGTACTATTCATGAGAAGTCTTTGCTATATGATTCACCTGTTTACTCATGTCATCACCATTGTTTTGATCGCTGCATCCACTACATATGTTTACAAATAGTATGATCAAGGTTATGATGGCATATCACTTCGGAAATTATCTTTGTTATCGTTTTACCTCGCTCGGGACGAGCAGAACTAAGCTTGGGGATGCTTGATACGTCTCCGACGTATCGACAATTTCTTATGTTCTATGCCATATTATTGATGATACCTACATGTTTTATGCACACTTTATGTCATATTCGTGCATTTTCTCGGAACTAACCTATTAACAAGATGCCGAAGTGCCGCTTCTCGTTTTCTCGCTGTTTTTGGTTTCGTAAATCCTAGTAACGAAATATTCTCGGAATTGGACGAAACGAAGACCCAGGGCCCTATTTTTCCACGGAGCTTCCAGAAGACCGAAGAACACACGAAGTGGGGCCACGAGGTGGCCAGGCTATAGGGCGGCGCGGCCCAAGCCCTGGCCGCGCCGACCTATAGTGTGGGCCCCTCGTGACGCCCCTTGACCTGCCCTTCCGCCTACTTAAAGCCTCCGTCGCGAAACCCCGATGGAAAAACCACGATACGGAAAACCTCACCGAGACGCCGCCGCCGCCAATCCCATCTCGGGGGATTCTCGGAGATCTCCTCCGGCACCCCGCCGGAGAGGGGATTCATCTCCCGGAGGACTCTACACCGCCATGGTCGCCTCCGGAGTGATGAGTGAGTAGTTCACCCCCGGACTATGGGTCCATAGCAGTAGCTAGATGGTTGTCTTCTCCTCATTGTGATTCATTGTTGGATCTTGTGAGCTGCCTAACATGATCAAGATCATCTATCCGTAATTCTATATGTTGTGTTTGTCGGGATCCGATGGATAGAGAATACCATGTCATGTTAATTATCAAGTTATTATACATGTGTTGTTTATGATCTTGCATGCTCTCCGTTTCTAGTAGAGGCTCGGCCAAGTTTTTACTTTTAACTCCAAGAGGGAGTACTTATGCTCGATAGTGGGTTCATGCCCGCATTGACACCGGGGAGTGACAGAAACCCCTAAGGTTGTGTTGTGTCTGTTGCCACTAGGGATAAAACATTGGCGCTATGTCCGAGGATGTAGTTGTTGATTACATTACGCACCATACTTAATGCAATTGTCTCGTTGCTAGCAACTTAATACCTGGAGGGGGTTCGGATGATAACCCGAAGGTGGACTTTTAGGCATAGATGCAGTTGGATGGCGGTCTATGTACTTTGTCGTAATGCCCAATTAAATCTCACTATACTTATCATGTCATGTATGTGCATTGTTATGCCCTCTCTATTTGTCAATTGCCCGACTGTAATTTGTTCACCCAACATGCTTTTATCTTATGGGAGAGACACCTCTAGTGAACCGTGGACCCCGGTCCATTCTTTAATACTGAAATACAAATCTGCTCGCAATACTTGTTTTACTATTTTCTCTCGCAAACAATCATCTTCCACACAATACGGTTAATCCTTTGTTACAGACAAGCCGGTGAGATTGACAACCTCACTGTTTCGTTGGGGCAAAGTACTTTGGTTGTGTTGTGCAGGTTCCACGTTGGCGCCGGAATCTCCGGTGTTGCGCCGCACTACATCCCGCCGCCATCAACCTTCAACGTGCTTCTTGGCTCCTCCTGGTTCGATAAACCTTGGTTTCTTTCTGAGGGAAAACTTGCTGCTGTGCGCATCATACCTTCCTCTTGGGGTTGCCCAACGAACGTGTGAAATACACGCCATCACCTATCATGATCAAGATCATCTATTTGTAATCCTTCATGTTGTGTTTGTTGGGATCCGATGAATATTGAATACTATGTCAAGTTGATTATCAATCTATCATATATGTTATTTATGTTCTTGCATGCTCTCCGTTGCTAGTAGAGGCTCGGCCAAGTTGATACTTGTGACTCCAAGAGGGAGTATTTATGCTCGATAGTGGGTTCATGCCTCCATTAAATCTGGGACGATGATGAGAAAGTTCTAAGGTTGTGGATGTGCTGTTGCCACTAGGGATAAAACATCGATGCTTTGTCTAAGGATATTTGTGTTGATTACATTACGCACCATACTTAATGCAATTGTCTCGTTGTTTACAACTTAATACTGGAGGGGGTTCGGATGATAACCTCGAAGGTGGACTTTTTAGGCATAGATGCATGCTCGGATAGCGGTCTATGTACTTTGTCGTAATGCCCCGATGAAATCTCATAGTACTCATCATGATATATGTATGTGCATTGTTATGCCTTCTTTATTTGTCAATTGCCCAATCGTAATTTGTTCACCCAACATCCGCTATCTTATGGGAGAGACACCACTAGTGAACTGTGGACCCCGGTCCTATTCTTTACATCCGAAATACAATCTATCGCAATTGTTCTTTACTTGTTCTTCGCAAACAAACATCATCTTCCACACAATACGTTTAATCCTTTGTTTACGAGCAAGCCGGTGAGATTGACAACCTCACCGTTACGTTGGGGCAAAGTTCCGTGATTGTGTTGTGCGGGTTCCACGTTGGCGCCGGAATCCCTGGTGTTGCGCCGCACTACACTCCTCCGCCATCAACCTTCAACGTGCTTCTTGACTCCTACTGGTTCGATTAAACCTTGGTTTCTTACTGAGGGAAACTTGCTACTGTGCGCATCACACCTTCCTCTTGGGGTTCCCAACGGACGTGTCAACTACGCGCAATCAAGCCCTTTTTCTGGCACTGTTGCCGGGGAGATCAAGACACGCTGCAAGGGGAGTCTCCACTTCCAATCTCTTTACTTTGTTTTTGTCTTGCTTTACTTTACTTTATTTACTGCTTTGTTTGCTGCACTTAAACAAAACACACAAAAAATAGTTGCTAGCTTTACTTTATTTACTGTCTTGTTCACTATATCGAAAATACAAAAAAATTAGTTACTTGCATTTACTTTATTTAGTTTGCTTTATTTACTACTGCTAAAATGGGTACTGTTGAGAATACTAAGTTGTGTGACTTCACTAGCACAAATAATAATGATTTCTTATGCACACCTATTGCTCCACCTCGCTACTACAGCAGAATTCTTTGAAATTAAACCTCGCTTTATCGAATCTTGTTATGAGAGAGCAATTTTCCGGTGTTAGCTCCGATGATGCTCGCTGCCCATCTTAATAATTTTGTTGAACTATGTGAAATGCAAAATTATAAGGATGTAGATGGTGACATTATAAAATTAAAATTGTTTCCTTTCTCCTTAAGAGGAAGAGCTAAAGATTGGTTGCTATCTCTGCCTAGAAATAGTATTGATTCATGGACTAAATATAAGGATGCTTTTATTGGTAGATATTATCCTCCCGCTAAAATTATATCTTTGAGAAGTAGCATAATGAATTTCAAGCAATTAGATAATGAACATGTTGCTCAAGCATGAGAGAGAATGAAATCTTTGGTAAAGAATTGCCCAACCCATGGACTAACTACTTGGATGATCATCCAAACCTTTTATGCAGGATTGAATTTTTCTTCGCGGAACCTATTGGATTTAGCTGCTGGAGGTACCTTTATGTCCATCACTTTGGGGGCGGCAACAAAGCTTCTTGACGATATGATGATAAATTACTCTGAATGGCACACGGAAAGAGCTCCACAAGGTAAGAAGGTAAATTTTGTTGAAGAAACCTCCTCCTTGAGTGATAAGATTGATGCTATTATGTCTATGCTTGTGAATGGTAGATCTAATGTTGATCCTAATAATGTTCCTTTAGCTTCATTGGTTGCCCAAGAAGAACATGTTGATGTGAATTTCATTAAAAATAATAATTTCAACAACAATGCTTATAGGAATAATTCTAGTAACAACTATAGGCCATATCCTTCGCTAATGGTAATAGTTATGGGAATTCTTATGGGAATTCTTACAACAATAATAGGAGTGTACCCCCTGGTCTTGAAGCCATGCTTAAAGAATTTATTAGTACACAAACTGCTTTTAACAAATCTGTTGAGGAAAAGCTCGATAAAATTGATATTCTCGCTTCTAAAGTTGATAGTCTTGCCTCTGATGTTGATCTTTTAAAAATGAAAGTTATGCATAATAGGGATATTGATAATAAGATAGTTTCTACAGAAAATGCCATCCAAGTTCGAATTAATGAGAATATTAGAATGATGGCTGAATTGCATGCTAGGTGGGATAGAGAAGAAAATGAAAAACTAGCTAAAGAGAATAATGTAGCTAAAGTTTGGACTATTACCACCACTAGTAATGTTAATGATTCACATGTTGCTACACCTCCTACTATCAATGGTAAAATAATTGGTGTTGGCAATGTTACTACTCCTAGTGCAAAGCATGCAAAATTGCCTGAAACTGCTAAAACTGCTGAAATTGATAAAACTGCTAAAATTTTTCAAAATATTGGGGACAATGATCCCATTGCTGTAGATCATAATGGTTTAGATTTTGATGATTGTCACATCTCTGAAGTTATAAAGTTCTTACAAAAGCTTGCTAAAAGTCCCAATGCTAGTGCTATAAATTTGGCCTTTACAAAACATATTACAAATGCTCTCATAAAAGCTAGAGAAGAGAAACTAAAACTTGAAACCTCTATTCCTAGGAAGTTGGAAGATGGTTGGGAGCCTATTATTAAGATGAGGGTCAATGATTTTGATTGTAATGCTTTGTGTGATCTTGGTGCAAGTATTTCTGTTATGCCTAAGAAAATCTATGATATGCTTGACTTGCCACCATTGAAGAATTGTTATTTGGATGTTAATCTTGTTGATAATGCTATAAAGAAACCTTTGGGGAGGATTGATAATGTTCGTATTATGGTTAACAATAACCTTGTCCCCGTTGATTTTGTTGTCTTAGATATTGAATGCAATGCATCTTGTCCCATTATATTGGGAAGACCTTTTCTTCGAACTCGTTGGTGCTACCATTGATATGAAGGAAGGTAATATTAAATATCAATTTCCTCTCAAGAAAGGTATGGAACACTTCCCTAGAAAGATAATGAAGTTACCTTATGATTCTATTATTAGAACAAATTATGCTGTTGATGCTTCGTCTCTTGATGTTACTTGATTCACACTTTCTGCGCCTAGCTGAAAGGCGTTAAAGAAAAGCGTTTATGGGAGACAATCCATTATTTTAATTCTGCACTTTATTTTATATTTGATCCTTGGAAGTTGTTACTAATGTAGCAACCTCTTCTTATCTTTATTTTATTGCATTGTTGTGCCAAGTAAAGTCTTTGATAGTAAAGCCAATACTAGATTTCGATTACTGCGCAGGAACAGATTTCTTGCTGTCACGAATTTGAGCAGTAGTCTCTGTAGAAAAATCAACAAAAATTGCCAATTTACGTGCGTGATCCTCAGATATGTACGCAACTTTCATTCAATTTGGGCATTTTCATCTGAGCAAGTCTGGTGCCACTTTAAAATTCGTCTTTACGAATTGTTCTGTTTTGACAGATTCTGCCTTTTATTTCGCATTGCCTGTTTTACTATGTTTGATGGATTTATTTGTTCCATTAACTTTCAGTAGCTTTGTGCAATGTCCAGAAGTGTTAAGAATGATTATGTCACCTCTGAATATATGAATTATGCACTGACTCTCTAATGAGTTTGTTTCGAGTTTGGTGTGGAGGAAGTTTTCAAGGGTCAAGAGAGGAAGATGATACAATATGATCAAGAAGAGTGAAAAGTCAAAGCTTGGGGATGCCCCCGTGGTTCATCCCTGCATATTTTAAGAAGACTCAAGCGTCTAAGCTTGGGGATGCCCAAGGCATCCCTTCTTCATCGACAACTTATCAGGTTCCTCTAGTGAAACTATATTTTTATTCCATCACCTCTTATGTGCTTTACTTGGAGCGTCTGTTTGTTTTTGTTTTTGTTTTTGTTTGAATAAATCGGATCCTAGCATTCTTTGTTTGGGAGAGAGACACGCTCCGTTGTTTCGTATGAACACATGTGTTCTTAGCTTCATCCTTAATGTTCATTGCGAAAGTTGGACTATTTCATTCATTGTTAAATGGTTGGAAACGGAAAATGCCGCATGTGGTAAATGGTTTAATGTCTTGAATAATGTGATACTTGGCAATTGTTGTGCTCATATAGATCTTGTTTAAGCTCTTGCATCATGTACCTTGTACTTATTAATGAATAACAACATAGAGCTTGTTAAAATTTGGTTTGCATGATTGATCTCTAGAGTCTAGATATTTTCTGGTTGAGGTGTTTGAACAACAAGGAGACAATGTAAAGTCTTATAATAGTTACAATATGTTCATATGTGAGCTTTGCTGCACCTTTAATACTTTAGTTTGCTTCAAACAACCTTGCTAGCCTAGCCTTGTATTGAGAGGAATTCTTCTCGTGCATCCAAATCCTTGAGCCAATAACTATGCCATTTGTGTCCACCATACCTACCTACTACATGGTATTTCTCCGCCATTCCAAAGTACATTACTTGAGTGCTACCTTTAAAACTTCTATTCTTTGCCTTTGCAACATATAGCTCATGGGACAAAATAGATTAAAAACTATCGTGGTGAAGAATATGTACTTATGTGTCTTATTTCTTAATAAGTTGCTTGTTGAGCGGTAACCATGTTTTCTGGGGACGCCATCAACTCTTTTACCTTTGTTGAATATCATGTGAGTTGCTATGCATGTTCGTCTTGTCTGAAGTAAGGGCGGTTTTCACAATCAAATGGTTTGAGTATGCATACTGTTAGAGAAGAACATTGGGCCGCTAACTAAAGCCATGATTCATGGTGGAAGTTTCAGTGTGGACAGCTAATCCTCAATCTCTTATGAGAATATTAACTGTTGTTGAATGGTTATGCATTAAAGAGGAGTCCATTATATGTTGTCTATGTTGTCCCGGTATGGATGTCTAAGTTGAGAATAATCAAAAGCGAGAAATCCAATGCGAGCTTTCTCCTTAAACCTTTGTACAGGCGGCATAGAGGTACCCCTTTGTGACACTTGGTTGAAACATATGCTATGCAATGATAATCCGTGTTAACTGATGTCTACGGGTGCTTCTATTCTTGTAGACAGTGTTGGGCCTCCAAGAGCAGAGGTTTGTAGAACAGCAGCAAGTTTCCCTTAAGTGGATCACCCAAGGTTTATCGAACTCAGGGAGGAAGAGGTCAAAGATATCCCTCTCATGCAACCCTGCAACCACAAAGAAAGAAGTCTCTTGTGTCCCCAACACACCTAATAGGTGTACTAGTTCGGCGAAGAGATAGTGAAATACAGGTGGTATGAATAAGTAGTAGCAACGGCACCAGAAAAGTGCTTTGCCCAGGACAGTAAACAAGCAGTAGTAACGCAGCGAGTAGTAACACAAAGATAGAGAACAATGAACAAGCAGCGATAGCGATATTTAGGAACAAGGCCTAGGGATTAGACTTTCACTAGTGGACACTCTCAACATTGATCACATAACAGAATAGATAAATGCATACTCTACACTCTTGTTGGATGATGAACACATTGCGTAGGATTACACGAACCCTCAATGCCGGAGTTAACAAGCTCCACAATTCAATGTTCATATTTAAATAACCTTAGAGTGCATGAAAGATCAATAAGACTAAACCAAGTACTAACACAGCATGCACACTGTCACCTTCACACTATGTAGGAGGAATAGATCACATCAATACTATCATAGCAATAGTTAACTTCACAATCTACAAGAGATCATGATCATAGCATACGCCAAGTACTAACACGGATGCACACACTCGTCACCATTACACCGTGCAGGGAGGAATAAAACTACTTTAATAACATTGCTAGAGTAGCACATAGATAAATTGTGATACAAAACACATTGCAATCATAAAGAGATATAAATAAGCACTTCACTACGCCATTCATAACAGTGAGTAAGTATTCTGTGAAATATAGCCTAAGAGACCCACACGGTGCACACACAGTCACCTTTACACACGTGGGACAAGGAGTCTCCGGAGATCACATAAGTAAAACTCACTTGACTAGCACAATGACATCTAGATTACAAGCGTCATCATATGAATCTCAATCATGTAAGGCAGCTCATGAGATTATTGTATTGAAGTACATAGGAGAGAGATGAACCACATAGCTACCGGTACAGCCCCGAGCCTCGATGGAGAACTACTCCCTCCTCATGGGAGCAGCAGCGGTGATGAAGATGGCGGTGGAGATGGCAGCGGTGTCGATGGAGAAGCCTTCCGGGGCACTTCCCCGCTCCGGCAGGGTGCCGGAACAGAGAGTCCTGTCCCCCAGATCTTGGCTTCGCGATGGCGGCGGCTCTGGAAGGTTTATGTGGGTTTCGTTGTACGTAATAGGGTTTTCGCGACGGAGGCTTTAAATAGGCGGAAGGGCAGCCTCGGAGGGGGCCTGGGGCCACCACACCATAGGGCGGCGCGGCCCCCCCTCTGGCCGCGCCAGGGTGTGGTGTGGGGCCCCAGGGCTTCCCTCTGGCGGCTCTCGGGTGTTCTGGATGGTTCCGGGAAAAATAGGAACCTGGGTCTTGATTTCGTCCGATTCCGAGAATATTTCGTTACTAGGATTTTTGAAACCAAAAACAGCAGAAAACAGGAACTGGCACTTCGGCATCTTGTTAATAGGTTAGTTCCAGAAAATGCATAAATATGACATATAATGTGCATAAAACATGTAGGTATCATCAATAATATGGCATGGATCATAAGAAATTATCGATACGTCGGAGACGTATCAAGCATCCCCAAGCTTAGTTCTGCTCGTCCCGAGCAGGTAAAACGATAACAAAGATAATTTCTGAAGTGACATGCCATCATAACCTTGATCATACTATTTGTAAACATATGTAATGAATGAAGCGATCAAAACAATGGTAATGACATGAGTAAACAAGTGAATCATAAAGCAAAGACTTTTCATGAATAGTACTTCAAGACAAGCATCAATAAGTCTTGCATAAGAGTTAACTCATAAAGCAATAAATCAAAGTAAAGGTATTGAAGCAACACAAAGGAAGATTAAGTTTCAGCGGTTGCTTTCAACTTGTAACATGTATATCTCATAGATAATTGTCAACATAGAGTAATATAACAAGTGCAATATGCAAGTATGTAGGAATCAATGCATAGTTCACACAAGTGTTTGCTTCTTGAGGTGGAGAGAGATAGGTGAACTGACTCAACATAAAAGTAAAGAGAATGGTCCTTCAAATAGGAAAGCATCGATTGCTATATTTGTGCTAGAGCTTTTATTTTGAAAACATGAAACAATTTTGTCAACGGTAGTAATAAAGCATATGAGTTATGTAAATTATATCTTACAAGTTGCAAGTCTCATGCATAGTATACTAATAGTGCCCGCACCTTGTCCTAATTAGCTTGGACTACCAGATCTTTGCAATGCACATGTTTTAACCAAGTGTCACAATGGGGTACCTCCATGCCGCTCGTACAAAGGTCTAAGGAGAAAGATCGCATTTTGGATTTCTCGCTTTTGATTATTCTCAACTTAGACATCCATACCGGGACAACATGGACAACAGATAATGGACTCCTCTTTAATGCATAAGCATGTGGCAACAATTATTATTCTCATATGAGATTGAGGATATATGTCCAAAACTGAAACTTCCACCATGATTCATGGCTTTAGTTAGCGACCCAATGTTCTTCTCTAACAATATGCATGCTCCAACCATTAAGGTGGTAGATCTCTCTTACTTCAGACAAGACGGACATGCATAGCAACTCACATGATATTCAACAAAGAATAGTTGATGGCGTCCCCAGAAAACATGGTTATCGCACAACAAGCAACTTAATAAGAGGTAAAGTGCATAAGTACATATTCAATACCACAATAGTTTTTAAGCTATTTGTCCCATGAGCTATATATTGTAAAGGTGAATGATGGAATTGTAAAGGTAGCACTCAAGCAATTTACTTTGGAATGGCGGATAAATACCATGTAGTAGGTAGGTATGGTGGACACAAATGGCATAGTGGTTGGCTCAAGGATTTTGGATGCATGAGAAGTATTCCTCTCGATACAAGGTTTAGGCTAGCAAGGTTATTTGAAACAAACACAAGGATGAACGGTGCAGCAAAACTCACATAAAAGACATATTGTAAACATTATAAGACTCTACACCGTCTTCCTTGTTGTTCAAAACTCAATACTAGATATTATCTAGACTCTAGAGAAACCAAATATGCAAACCAAATTAGCAAGCTCTAAGTATTTCTTCATTAATGGGTGCAAAGTATATGATGCAAGAGCTTAAACATGAGCACAACAATTGCCAAGTATCAAATTATCCAAGACATTTTAGAATTACTACATGTAGTATTTTCCAATTCCAACCATATAATCATTTAACGAAGAAGAAACTTCGCCATGAATACTATGAGTAGAGCCTAAGGACATACTTGTCCATATGCTACAGCAGAGCGTGTCTATCTCCCATAAAGTGAATGCTAGGATCCATTTTATTCAAACAAAACAAAAAACAAAAACAAACCGACGCTCCAAGCAAAGTACATAAGATGTGACGGAATAAAAATATAGTTTCGGGGAGGAACCTGATAATGTTGTCGATGAAGAAGGGGATGCCTTGGGCATCCCCAAGCTTAGACGCTTGAGTCTTCTTATAATATGCAGGGGTGAACCACCGGGGCATCCCCAAGCTTAGAGCTTTCACTCTCCTTGATCATATTGCATCATACTCCTCTCTTGATCCTTGAAAACTTCCTCCACACCAAACTCGGAACAACTCATTAGAGGGTTAGTGCATAATAAAAATTCACATGTTCAGAGGTGACACAATCATTCTTAACACTTCTGGACATTGCATAAAGCTACTGGACATTAATGGATCAAAGAAATTCATCCAACATAGCAAAAGAGGCAATGCGAAATAAAAGACAGAATCTGTCAAAACAGAACGGTCCGTAAAGATGGATTTTATTAGGCCACCAGACTTGCTCAAATGAAAATGCCCAAATTTAATGAAAGTTGCGTACATATCTGAGGATCATGCACGTAAATTGGCTTAATTTTCTGAGCTACCTACAGGGAGGTAGACCCAGATTCGTGACAGCAAAGAAATCTGGAACTGCGCAGTAATCCAAATCTAGTATCAACCTTTCTATCAACGACTTTACTTGGCACAACAAAACACAAAACTAAGATAAGGAGAGGTTGCTACAGTAGTAAACAACTTCCAAGACACAAATATAAAACAAAGTACTGTAGCAAAATAACACATGGGTTATCTCCCAAGAAGTTCTTTCTTTATAGCCGTTAAGATGGGCTCAGCAGTTTTAATGATGCACTCGCAAGAAATAGTAGTTGAAGCAAAAGAGAGCATCAAAAGGCAAATTCAAAACACATTTAAGTCTAACATGCTTCCTATGCATAGGAATCTTGTAAATAAACAAGTTCAAGAAGCATAATGCAACAAGCATAGAAAAACTAGACAAGCTCAACTTCAAGATTTTAAGCATATAGAGAGGTGTTTTAGTAACATGAAAATTTCTACCACCATATTTTCCTCTCTCATAATAACTTTCAGTAGTGTCATGAGAAAACTCAACAATATAACCATCACATAAAGCTTTCTTATCATGAGTCTCATGCATAAAATTATTACTCTCCACATAAGCATAATCAATTTTATTAGTAATAGCGGGAGCAAATTCAACAAAGTAGCTATCATTATTATTCTCATCAAGTGTAGGAGGCATAGTATAATCACAATAAAATTTACTCTCCATAGTAGGTTGTACCAAAAGACCACTATTATAATCATCATAAATAGGAGCAAAAGTATCATCAAAGAAAATTTTCTCCTCAATGCTTGGGGGACTAAAAATATCATGAAAACCAGCTTCCCCAAGCTTAGAACTTTCTATATCATTATCAACAATGGTGTTCAAAGCGTTCATACTAATATTACTACCAGCATGCAAATAAGATTCCATAGGTTTTTTAATTTTCGCATCAAACAATCCATGTTTTAAATCAGGAAATAGAATAAGAAGCTCATTGTTGTCCATTATGCCAAACTAGTGTAAACAAGAAACAAAAAGATGCAATTGCAGGATCTAAAGGAAATAGCTTCGAGCACAAACACAATGGCGCCAGAAAAGTACTCGTTACCTAGAACCGGAGTATGAGTGCCTTTTTACCTTTCCTCCCCGCAACGGCGCCAGAAAAGTGCTTGATGTCTACGGGTGCTTCTATTCTTGTAGACAGTGTTGGGCCTCCAAGAGCAGAGGTTTGTAGAACAGCAGCAAGTTTCCCTTAAGTGGATCATCCAAGGTTTATCGAACTCAGGGAGGAAGAGGTCAAAGATATCCCTCTCATGCAACCCCGCAACCACAAAGCAAGAAGTCTCTTGTGTCCCCAACACACCTAATAGGTGTACTAGTTCGGCGAAGAGATAGTGAAATACAGGTGGTATGAATAAGTAGTAGCAACGACACCGGAAAAGTGCTTTTCCCGGGACAGGTAAACAAGCAGTAGTAACGCAAGCAATGAGTAACGCATAGAAGTAGAACAGTAAACAAGCAGCGATAGCAGTATTTAGGAACAAGGCATAGGGATTAGACTTTCACTAGTGGACACTCTCAACATTGATCACATAACATAATAGATAAATGCATACTCTACACTCTTGTTGGATGATGAACACATTGCGTAGGATTACACGAACCCTCAATGCCGGAGTTAACAAGCTCCACAATTCAATGTTCATATTTAAATAACCTTAGAGTGCATGAAAGATCAATAAGACTAAACCAAGTACTAACACAGCATGCACACTGTCACCTTCACACTATGTAGGAGGAATAGATCACATCAATACTATCATAGCAATAGTTAACTTCACAATCTACAAGAGATCATGATCATAGCATACGCCAAGTACTAACACGGATGCACACACTCGTCACCATTACACCGTGCGGGAGGAATAAAACTACTTTAATAACATTGCTAGAGTAGCACATAGATAAATTGTGATACAAAACACATTGCAATCATAAAGAGATATAAATAAGCACTTCACTACGCCATTCATAACAGGTGAGTAAGTATTCTGTGAAATATAGCCTAAGAGACCCACACGGTGCACACACTCGTCACCTTTACACACGTGGGACAAGGAGTCTCCGGAGATCACATAAGTAAAACTCACTTGACTAGCACAATGACAACTAGATTACAAGCATCATCATATGAATCTCAATCATGTAAGGCAGCTCATGAGATTATTGTATTGAAGTACATAGGAGAGAGATGAACCACATAGCTACCGGTACAGCCCCGAGCCTCGATGGAGAACTACTCCCTCCTCATGGGAGCAGCAGCGGTGATGAAGATGGCGGTGGAGATGGCAGCGGTGTCGATGGAGAAGCCTTCCGGGGGCACTTCCCCGCTCCGGCAGGGTGCCGGAACAGAGAGTCCTGTCCCCCAGATCTTGGCTTCGCGATGGCGGCGGCTCTGGAAGGTTTCTGTGGGTTTCGTTGTACGTAATAGGGTTTTCGCGACGGAGGCTTTTAATAGGCGGAAGGGCAGCCTCGGAGGGGGCCTGGGGCCACCACACCATAGGGCGGCGCGGCCCCCCCTCTGGCCGCGCCAGGGTGTGGTGTGGGGCCCCAGGGGCTTCCCTCCGGCGGCTCTCGGGTGTTCTGGATGGTTCCGGGAAAAATAGGAACCTCGGGTCTTGATTTCGTCCGATTCCGAGAATATTTCGTTACTAGGATTTCTGAAACCAAAAACAGCAGAAAACAGGAACTGGCACTTCGGCATCTTGTTAATAGGTTAGTTCCAGAAAATGCATAAATATGACATATAATGTGCATAAAACATGTAGGTATCATCAATAATATGGCATGGATCATAAGAAATTATCGATACGTCGGAGACGTATCATTAACCCAAGCTAATTAGGACAAGGTGCGAGCACGATTAGTATACTATGCATGAGGCTTGCAACTTATAAGATGTCTTATACATAACTCATATGCTTTATTACTACCGTTGACAAAATTGTTTCTTGTTTTCAAAATGAAAAGCTCTAGCACAAATATAGTAATCAATGCTTCCTCTCTGCGAAGGGCCTATCTTTTACTTTATTGTTGAGTCAGTTTGCCTATTCCTTCTATCTTAGAAGCAAACACTTGTATCAACTATGTGCATTGATTCTTACATGTTTACCTATTGCACTTGTTATATTACTTTGTGTTGACAATTATCCATGAGATATATATGTTGAAGTTGAAAGCAACCGCTGAAACTTATATCTTCCTTTGTGTTGCTTCAATGCCTTTACTTTGAATTTATTGCTTTATGAGTAACTCTTATGCAAGTCTTATTGATGCTTGTCTTGAAAGTATTATTCATGAAAAGTCTTTGCTATATGATTCATTAGTTTACTCATTATCTTCATCATTGCTTCGAATCGCTGCATTCATCTCATATGCTTTACAATAGTATGATCAAGATTATGATAGCATGTCACTTCAGAAATTATCTTTGTTATCGTTTACCTACTCGAGGGCGAGTAGGAACTAAGCTTGGGGTTGCTTGATACGTCTCAAACGTATCTATAATTTCTTATGTTCCATGGTACTTTTATGATGATACTCACATGTTTTATACACATTATATGTCATTATTATGCATTTTCCGGCACTAACCTATTGACGAGATGCCGAAGAGCCGATTCTTTGTTTTCTCGCTGTATTTGGTTTCAGAAATCCTAGTAAGGAAATATTCTCGGAATTGGACGAAATCAACGCCCGTGGGCCTATTTTTCGACGATGCTTCCAGAAGACCGGAGGACTTATGAAGTGGGGCCACGAGGCGCCGCCACAACAGGGCGGCGCGGCCCAGGTGCTGGCCGCGCGGCCCTGGCTTGTGGGGCCCTCGTGTGGCCCCCTGACCTGCCCTTCCGCCTACTTAAAGCCTCCGTCGCGAAACCCCCAGTACCGAGAGCCACGATACGGAAAACCTTCCGCAGACGCCGCCGCCGCCAATCCCATCTCGGGGGATTCAGGAGATCGCCTCCGGCACCTCGCCGGAGAGGGAATCATCTCCCGGAGGTCTCTTCATCGCCATGATCGCCTCCGGATCGATGTGTGAGTAGTTCACCCCTGGACTATGGGTCCATAGCGGTAGCTAGATGGTTGTCTTCTCCTCATTGTGCTATCATGTTAGATCTTGTGAGCTGCCTATCATGATCAAGATCATCTATTTGTAATCCTTCATGTTGTGTTTGTTGGGATCCGATGAATATTGAATACTATGTCAAGTTGATTATCAATCTATCATATATGTTATTTATGTTCTTGCATGCTCTCCGTTGCTAGTAGAGGCTCTGGCCAAGTTGATACTTGTGACTCCAAGAGGGAGTATTTATGCTCGATAGTGGGTTCATGCCTCCATTAAATGCGGAGACAGTGACAGAAAGTTCTAAGGTTGTGGATGTGCTGTTGCCACTAGGGATAAAACATCGATGCTTTGTCTAAGGATATTTGTGTTGATTACATTACGCACCATACTTAATGCAATTGTCTGTTGTTTACAACTTAATACTAGAGGGGGTTCGGATGATAACCTGAAGGTGGACTTTTTAGGCATAGATGCATGTTGGATAGCGGTCTATGTACTTTGTCGTAATGCCCTGATGAAATCTCATAGTACTCATCATGATATATGTATGTGCATTGTTATGCCTTATTTATTTGTCAATTGCCCAACGCGTAATTTGTTCACCCAACATCTGCTATCTTATGGGAGAGACACCACTAGTGAACTGTGGACCCCGGTCCTATTCTTTACATCTGAAATATAATCTACTGCAATTGTTCTTTACTGTTCTTCGCAAACAAACATCATCTTCCACACAATACGTTTAATCATTTGTTTACAGCAAGCCGGTGAGATTGACAACCTCACTGTTACGTTGGGGCAAAGTTCTGTGATTGTGTTGTGCAGGTTCCACGTTGGCGCCGGAATCCCCGGTGTTGCGCCGCACTACACTCCTCCGCCATCAACCTTCAACGTGCTTCTTGACTCCTACTGGTTCGATTAAACCTTGGTTTCTTACTGAGGGAAACTTGCTACTGTGCGCATCACACCTTCCTCTTGGGGTTCCCAACGGACGTGTCAACTACGCGCAATCAAACACCAAAGATGTTCAAATCATTCATACTCAAATCCCACCAAAGTTACAAGTGCTAGGCAGTAATTAGAGAGGGAGAACAAAGCTGGAGTCTAGCAAATGACTCCAAGATCTAGATCTAATGGGCTCCCCTCACTTAGAGGAGGAATTGGTCGGTTGATATTGTATATCTAGATCTCTTCTTCCAAAGACCTCAAAGAGATGCAAGAATCATAGGAGGGAATGGAGAGGAAGCAAACTTTTAAGGTTCAACAATGGAGTAGAGAGAGAGAGAGATAGCGCAAAGTGAATGGTTTACCTAACCTCCTCAAGGAGGAAGAAAGGCCTTATATAGTCAAAGGATAAAAACTAGTTGTTTGAGGTGATTTTGTGAAGGCATTCCGGTGACAAGTCGGTGGACCGACCTATATGCCGGACAGTCCGACGCACCAGCCGGTGGCACTGTCTCCCACACCGATTTGGTTGAGTGCCAACCAGTGGCCCGCCAAAACTGTTTGGGTTCGGTGCACCAGGCTTGTCGCCGAGACCTGAGTCGGTATGACCGGTGGTCACTAGGTCGTACGCCGGTTCACAACTAGTTCGGTAATGTGACCATTCCAGCGGCCATCGGCTCACAGGCAGGTGCAGACTGTGCATTCTGGTGGTGAGGCCGGCGGTGTTGGTTGGTGCATCTGTTTCGCGAAAACAATTCAAACAACCTTTTTTTGTTCGAGAACTAAGTTCTCCTGCATTGTTCCGAAACTCCGATTAAAATAAAACCAATTTTTTTGGAAAAATATAACGACAAGAGCTACCCCAACAAATGAATATTAGGAAATATTAGGAGCCAACAAAGGAGATTTTTCCATGAATTTAGAGGTGGAACCTCTCCACACGAAGAACCGATTAAAACTCCAAACTCAAAAACACAATATAAGATGCATACAAATTCCGTTTTCTATGAACTTGAGCTTGTTAGAAATCTAGCAACATGCTCAAAAACCTCACATAGAGAAACACCAAGAAGCAACAAAAATATGGGATGCAAAAGCATGCAAATGATTGAGTTCCCTAAGATGATGTGATCAAGTCACCCAACTAAAGCCCCTCTTGATACTGCGGCTATCTATCCTATAACCTAGTCTGCCAACAACCACCTTGAGACCGGTATAATGAAAACCTAGCAAGACCATACATTTTCCTTGCGCATCCCGTTTGATTCTGATGACACCTCTTCAAGCTTCATTCAATCTAGAATGCTTCACCTGATCATTGTTGCTTCGTGAAGACATACAATTTGTTCCCCATGCACCACTATGGGATAGCTTCATTAAGTCACATTTTCACATGTCCATTATCATCAAATGAACGACAAGCTTCAAGCGTATGATCTTCTCAAGATGCTTATCTTGAACTTGCCATTCTCAACCTTGATTACTATCACTACTTGATGCCATCCTCTTACGGGCTGTATGAAATCTTAATTTTTGATGTATGCCCATGGAAAGAGACCTAACCCACATAGACAACACAAACACACATATATGATGGTTTTAGTTCACAAAGCATAACTGATAAAGCTTACCCTACCATAAGATCACATTATCCAATGTGGTACATTCTTTATGCTTCATGTGTTGACCAACTTGAATCCAATCTCCGCTCTTATTCTTGATCAACCTTGTATATTCTCATGCTCTATCTCAATATCTTGAGGCATACAAACAACTCTTCATTTGATTGCATGCTCTAAATCTTAGCTAACCATAGCTCAACTCATGAGTTTATCATGACACCGATTTAGAGGCATATCTTGAATTCTTAATGGCATTCTTACTTGAACCCAACACATATGGACTACAAGCATTACCTATGGACTATTGCTTCATATAAAACTCAATGCAAATATTGGTTCATATGGATTGTCACTAATTACCAAAATCACACATAAAGGCAATGTATCCTTACATCGGTGCATGCACTTACATAACTATAACTACTATCAGATTTTAAGTTACAGGAGATCGAACAAGTTACTTTAATTTCTACTAAACAAAACACCATATGTTATAACAGCAGCGTAATTCAGCACAAGCAATCAACAAAAAATGAAGAATCATTTAGCCAGAAAATCAACAACAAACAAACAATGAGTTGCAAAGCATCTTTTCTCTCTATCATTTTGTAATAATCAAAGAGGGCAGCAGGAACTAACAAGCAATATACAAAGCAGAGATATATATACCGAGCATATCATGAAAAATTCTAATTTCAGTATAGCGGCTAGATCCATTGACCTAGGCCACTTCCTTTTCCTCTATTGCGGCTGCCGAACAGCTCGGGCGGCGCCTGCTTCTTTCTCTACTTGCAGCTCAACTTCGTGGCTGAGCCGAGCCCATAGGCGCTTCTCCGCTTCCCAAGACGCCACCGGTACCTTCTCTCTCTTCCCCACCAACTCCACAGCCACCCCTCCCTCTCCTCCCCCTCGCTCAGATGTGTCGCCAGTAGCCCTCTGGGATGACCCCTTCCTTCTGAGCGGAGTGGGCTCCGGCGGTAGCCTTAGGGGGAGGCAAGGCGGGAAGGTGCGCCGATTTGTTTTGCGGCAACCATGCCGGTGCCCCTAATATGCAACAAGAGGGACAAATTTGAAGCTACCTGAAAAAATTAGGAACACCAAATAGTCTACTGAGCCCTTTGTCTGTTGCCCAAATACGTAAAATAACAGTATTTAAAGCACTAAACCTATTTTACAACATTATAGAAAGATGCTCTAAGAAGGCCTTGGCGTCTACATGGCTACCCCCACACCGCACGCGGCGTCGGTCTCCGTTGCTAGCTGAAGCATGACGTGACGAGCTTTCATTCGGTAACCGCCTAGCGCGTCGTCGTTATTACAAGCTTCACTAGATGACCTGTTGCGCTATCGCGCAATGACGGAGGCTAACCATAGGGTTTCTCTTATTTTAGTACCGAAGGTTGGAGCAGAGCTTTTCCATCGAGTACAATAGTATCCGACGGGGCGTGTTATCGCATTGCTCGACGGCCGTTGTACTCTCATGTGGGTAATGCTCTCGATATCTCTTCCACTTTCCGTTGCGTAATTCACTTGCTATCACGAGAATATTAGATGCGATTTCTTATTTCGTCACTTGCACATTTGTCTTTCATCGCAATGTTTAAGTGTACCTATGCACTGTGTTTTAATAACTTTCAAATAATACCCGTTGCGCTATCGCGCAAATGGCGGAGGCTAACCATAGGGTTTGGCTTATTTTAGTACTGAAGGTTGGAGAAAAGCTCTTGCATCGAGTATAATAGTATCTGACGGGGCGTGTTACCGTGTTGCTCATCGTAATCGTTGGTTTATTTCAATAATGGAGGCTCGGGAGCATGTAGCTCTTTCGATGGCCTTCCCATGGTGAGCTATATTAGTATTCAACGTGTTTCGTTGGAGGAAACGCTCTCGATGGCCCTTGTACTCTCATTTGGGTAATGCTCTCGATATGTCTTCCACTTTCCTTTGGGCAAACCAGTTGCCATCACCGGAAAGTGGTTGTGATTTCTTATTTCGTTACTTGCACATTTATCTCTCATCGCAATGTCGCAATGTTTAAGTATACCTATGCACAGCGTTTTAATAAGTTTGAAATATTTTTTTGTTGTGTCGTTCTTATGTGTAAGGTTCGATGGGAGGAATGTTCACCAAAGCAAAAAAAAAAACATTTAGGCCGACATTATTTTAAATTAGACACAGAAAACGGAGGGGTCGTTCACGTCCCCTAACAGGTCAGACCCGGCGCAGAGGCAAAAGCGAGACAGTTAATCATAAGGTTTACACGGCTGATGTTTATTTAGTTGTCCAAGAATTCATTAGGTCATCGTGGCCCCTTAAGCCTATATAAGCATTTTTTTATAAAAAAACATTCAAGCAATTATATAAAGATAACACATATATGATGCAGAAGCGATTTTTTTTTTCATCCAACCATTTGTTAATACTCCCTCCGTTCGGATTAAATTGACGCGAGTGCCTAGAGAAAGTAGCCTACGGACGTGATTGCCTCGCGTCGATTAAACATGACCAGAGGTAGTAGAAAAGAGAAATAAATGTGTATAACATAGAAGCCAATCTCATGTTTTTTGTGCCATCAAGACATTCAATAAGTATGGTGTTATTTTCTTCAATGTGAATACACCAAGATCATAAATAAGAAGCAAAGAACAGATGTGATCAGGCCACAAAAAGTGGTCTTTATCATACTCGCATACCAGAATTATTATACATCATAACCGCAGGTTCCTCCCATAGTAAGCCTATCAAACAAACAAAAAAAAGAATTACGATCAAATATACAGCTGAGAAAATAGAACATACATAGTGAGTTAGTGACTATAAAAAAAGGTGAGAATTATTCACCTTGCTATAAGGGCATGCGTGTGATCTAACTAATATGCACATGGCCAATAGTTAGTATAGCTTGTACTTTGGGAAAGGGGAAAATGCTAACAGTTTTCTTTTGGATCAAACAAATGCCAGAGACAACAAACTCAAATAATTAACTAAATTGGATTATAACTCGTAGAAATGAAATTGTGAGGCAAAAAATGAGTCCTCTGCAGACGGTGACCTGCAGACAATAAAAAACACTTTTTGGTCACAACTTTCCTCTGCTCATAAGAAAGAAAACAATCAACAAATTAAGCAAAATTACAGCTAACATTGCAAGATGATAAAACCATGGACAGTGAAGGAAAAAGGGCTCACCTTGCTGATGTAGCGTCAAAGATGGCCTTCTTGGGGAAGGCAGTAGTTGTGGACCTGGAACAGGAAATCGAGGATGTGGTTCTTCATGTATCATGTATCAAGGCAAGAAATTAATTTCAGGTCTATTAATTGTCACAGCCCATTACTATGTGAGTTTTGATTCTAGTACCATGTGTGTCAACTAATTAATTTGGGCCAGAGGGGCACTATTAAAAGACAAACCAATTTTTTTTTAGCATACATCAAGTATTAAAAAACATTGGCAATGTATTAATATATTGTATCTCATCTTGTCAATTAATTCCTTGCCTTGATATATTCAGTTGAAACGTTCCAATAAAAAAAGATTTCGTATTTAACTGAAAGGTGTAAGTACGTGAGAACCAATATTTTCAGCGGCTTCATCAACAAAAAGAATTAGTTATTTTCAGATTTCATGGTACAATGAGGACTATCTATCCCACCTCCCGTCTTAACATTCAGCTGACCCAACTAATAAAACAAACCGGTCTGATAATATGAATCAACATCGATGTTAAAGAGTATAAATGCTTCGTCTACTCACCCTCCTTCTCGCTATTATTTTCCTTTCTATAATTTTTCTTGTTGATTCATGCCTTACAGACTCACTACTAATTCATAAGACAAGGCATGATGAGCAACAAAAAATAGCTGCAAGTATGAAAAGGCAAAGCACTATCAATTACCAATGAGCCAGTACAATGTCACACAAATATAGTCTTATTAATAACTATGCAGGAGATGATTCATTCTCCATAGATGAAAAAATAAGAAAGATCTCACCTAGAGCTTAGGACCTTTGATGTGGCCATGATGATGCCTGCAATATCACCTTTAACAATGATTCTCCATTGCCCGGCCTGTACCAAACATCATTCCGGATTTACATAGAGCCCTGATTTATGGATTCAGATATTAGATATCTTGTCAACCCTAAGCAACAATAAAATATAGGTTAGGTTGTATACAAGAAATAACATCAGCCAGTGAAATGATTTCTTCAAAAAACGAAAAGAAACATTCCATAGCAGCAAAAGCTTGATTTAACTCTTCACGAAGAAATAACATCGGCCGATCAAATGATTTCTTCAAAAAACGAAAAGAAACATTCCATAGCAGCAAAAGCTTGATTTAACTCTTTACGAAGAAAACCCCCTACAAACTAACAGCTCAAATGGAGAGGAAATATTGCAATAAAATGAAAAGCAAAGCCCCATGGAGATTGTAGCACTGAGACCACACCATGTCCCTTTTGATAGCATTTATTTTACATAGCGAGAGCCGAAGTATATACAATCTAATACGATAAACACAGGACAAAGAAGGAACATGTATTTTCAGTTGTATCAATAGACCGTGACACATAGCCAGATATATAGTTCCCCATGATGCAAAAAATAGCTCAAGAACAAATGTTTGAGGCTGCAATCATGACCAGAAACTGCATCTTTGATAGACCACAGAAAGATTTAACTTTAGGTGGAATTCTTAGGCCCAAATGCAATTTGCAATATAGTTGTGTATCATTATCAAGATGTTGCCTCCACGACAATTTTGTCTTGGTCAAGCAATCCGCGAGGCTACTTCACCAGTTGGGCAATCCGAGGGTTCTGCTGAAACTCGACCTGGCCAAGGCGTTCGATTCCATATCTTGGCCATTCCTGTTTGAGGTCCTTCGCCAATATGGATTCGGTCAGAGGTTCCTGGAATGGATCGCCATCCTGCTTTTCTCAGCTAGCACCCGAGTCCTCATCAACGGCGAGCCTGGACCTCCAATCTGGCATAGACCTCATAGAGAAAGGGATAGGTAAAATACCTTGGCTGAATACGACTGTACCATACATGTGACATAAACGCCATGGCTAAATACATCAACACAGATTATGTGCACCTACATACACAAAATGTTTCGCATTAACATCAAATCTTGATATAAGGGATATGCTTCAGTAGCTTTCAATATAGTAAGCGGACAGAGAATACATGATAATGTTCAGCTCTTTTCTCATAACACATTTATTAGTTCATTTAATAGAGATCGAAACCACATCAACCACTAATATTAAAGTGCAGTCTAGAAAAAAATGCAGCGATCAGCAAGCCTCTAGTTTAATTCTACATGTGGCATAGGCACCAACGATGAAAACTCACAAGCAATCTCTCGCATAGAATGCACCCACTCAATTTCTTGGAAAAAAATAATGCAAAACTCACTCTTACAAATCACATACCTGTACCTCAAGAATTCATTGTATAATAGAAATCATTTCCCTAATAAAACTATGCTTCTACCACGAACAGAAAACTTCTTTTATTTGGCCCCGATTTGATGCAAGAAAAAAGTCGATATTTTTCAGGAGATAAAATACAAATTAGAAACTTCATGATCTCCACTTTCAAAGAGGCAAACAAAGAGGCAAGAAACAAAGATTCGTTATTGATGCATATCCACTTTCAATACATGGAAACAATATCACAACATGAGGTAGCCACAACATGCATTCATGTATGACAAATAACCATAAAACGTCATCCAACGGCCAACGAGCACTTGCCGCTGGGAGTATAGAAATAAAGGACAACCGCATAGCATGTCACCATTGCTGAAATAAGGCTCCCATTTTGAGTAAGCATACTTACCAAAGATGCGAAAAGAGAACTCGGAATAAACCTCCATTACAGATTGAAGGATAATATTAGCTTTAGAATATAGCAAAAATAACATATCCGTGCTGAAACAACAAGACCTTTTCTACGGTAACACTTAAAGCAAGAAGACAAGAACTAAATGGGAACCAAGCCAGAAGAAAGCATATTAACATATTAACAAAACACGAAAAGATGAAGTTAGTAAAGAACTTGAGAGGATTCGGAGGCCCTTTGAAGATAAATAAAGTCTTGTCAAACCTGCCGATGTACCAAGATTGCTGGTCGGAAAATTGCATCATGTCATTCCCAGAAAAATAAAGAAACTCACTGCTAATCGGCACCCTACAGAATTCAATAGCAGGTCATTCCCAGACTTCCCAATAGTAGCAAGAAACATGTTTGCAATCAGACCTATGCGTATATATCCAGCCAAAAATATTGTATATACAACAAATTGGTTTATCTATAATGAAGTGCACAAAGACCTCAGGTTTCCATCCAATAACTGTATGCAATTAATAAAAGGGGATAGCGATCTACAAGCATGCAAAAGTACATAACAAACTTATTTTCTCTTCTAGAAAGAATGCCAAAAGCACATCCAAGTAGATGGCTTCTTTCCTCTAGAAAAGAACAGACACATCAGCTGATCAAGTAGATTGTCATTCAGAAAAATAGAAATAGAAATAGAAATTTATGAATCAATTTCAGTTGCCACTCCTCGTCACGGATCAATGTGAAATATGGAGTTACAACTAAAATAGAAAATGATGAATCAATTTCAGCTTACCACTCATGTCACACATCAATGCGAAATATGGAGTTACCACTCCATATTTTGCCTCTTTCTTGTAGATCCGATGCAATGTTCAAACTAATATACTACCAAATCAGTTACCACTCATGTCACACATCAATGTGAATTATGGAGTTGATAGTTACCACTCCATATTTTGCCAAATTCTTGTGGATCCTACGCAATCTTCAAACTAATATAGTACAAAATCTACAGGTTGATAGCGGCAAAGATGTGTTGTTGCTGGCTCTTACAAACCAGCGAATTTCCACAACACTATTTGAGATCAGAGCTCATCACGGCAGCAAGACACGGAAATATCAATCGTGCCGGATGGATCAAATCATCTCTGGCCAGAGATGCAAATAGAAGAATGGAGAGGAAAAACTTTAGGATTAGAAGGAAGATATGAGCCTAACCCGAAGGTGAATCTTGCAATAGCCATTTATCTATTATATTTGCAATTTTTGTACTCGTATTTACTCCACATTTAGCTTGAAGTGATGATAAGACTATATCAAGATTGGTTAGTAGATTTTGCTCTATGTTTCCTTTGCATGCATGCTACTCCCTAATTGCAAATCCCTTATCCCCGCCGTGTGTGTATCTGCTGAATCATTGCATCATAACCAACTCGCTAAATATACTACTCCAATTTGCAAGTATATTCAGTGAATATGACAGTAAGTAAAAGGAGTACGAGAAATGGTAACACAATATGACAGTAAATTGACAAGAAATGGTAACACATTATGACAATAAAAGGAAAATGCATTGGCAATTACTCCATTTGGGATTGACAGTAAAGAAACTTTGAGAAGCAGTACACAAGTTTACCTTGTTATTTTGTACTCCAACTGCTAAAGCAACTGACAAGGCATGGCGGGGAAGGCTGGAGATGATCTTGATTAGTGGAAGATTGACCAACTGCTGAAGCAATCGTCAATCCCACCGCAGAACTGCCCTCGGCTACTCGTCCATTAACATGAACTGTCTGTTCATTTAGTAAAACACATAATAGAAATTGATCAAATTTCCATTCAAAGATCAAAGACAAGGCTAACTCTCGCTCAGCTCTTTTCACTTCATTTCTAAGACATCTCCACTATGCGGAATAGAGAACAAGGCTAACACTGCTCAGCTCTTTCACAATTCCCACATCGAAATAAGTAAGGTAATCAGGTAGCAGCATGAAGCACATGCATACAAGATTAATCAACAATATATGAAGTATTGTTCCAGTAAATATGAAAATTTAACTCTTGATTACTTCAGGCAAGTAGACAAACCGACCAAGCGCAACCTTATGACCCTATCCCAATAATTATACGTTTTATTACCTTGCAACCTTGCAAACAATTTAAAAGGAATCCATGCGCACTTTGTCAAATTTACAACCCCGGGAAGTTACAAAAGAAATTAAGGAATACATACTCCTATTAAATTTGAAATGAGTACATGCTGAAGATGTTTGGTCAAACTTTAATCTCACAATTCAGGAGGCTACGGATGTGCTTCATGTTATTGAAGCATGATTAGAAAAAATGGGAGCAAATGAGGTATCAGAAGGTTCAATTACATTTGGTTTACAACCCAATTCCGAAGCCGGGGTATCTAGAAGGGTATCTAGAATTACTCACGGATCTTCATGACAGAGGGCAGCTGGCTCCCGAGATTCGAAATCGCACCGTAGCAAGTATTCACCGCGGGTTGATTCAATTGGTATAGGCGATTCAATTTGTTGTTAACGCGATTCTAAAGACGAGTAAATTAAAAGAAATAAAGGCTGCTGGCAGGATCGATTCGATTGAACGGATAGTGGAGAGGAGAGTTTCCTCACCGCAGGTCGCGTCCTTCTTCCCGTCGGTGCGCCGGCCTGGTTGCGCGTCGGGGCGGCGTCTTGGAGGAGGACGTGGGGAAGGAGTTCGGCGGCCGGCATGTTCTTCTCGCGGCTGCGACGACCGGATCTAGCGGGCACCGACGGCAGGAAATTGGTCGCCTCCTCCGGATCCTCGCTGCGTGCGGATGGTGGGGCGACGTGACGAGGCAAGGTCGACGGCGCGTGCTCCGGCGAGCGAGCCCAGCAGCATGTCGCGGTGCACGCAGATCCGGCACCTCCTCCGGCGAGCGAACCGAGGCGGCGCCCGCCCACCTCCTCGTCGCACGATGACGCACGCGACCGATTGTCACCTCGGAGGAGCCGCCGCGGCGACGACCGACGCGGCATCCACGCGGCGACACCCGCGACCGGCCGAGACCGTCGCCCGCCGGCGCTCCGGCCGCTCCGCGACTGCTCCCGGGCCCACGCTGCCGGCCGGCTCCGCGACGAGCTCTTGCAGAAGACCGGAGGAACGGGCGCGCCGAGGCGGCGGAGGAGATTGGCGGCTCGTGTGGGGAGGAGAGGAGGGGCCGGGATTGGGGAGGTGGAGGCGAGCACGGGACTGGGGGGCTCGCGATCTAGGTTTTCACCGCTGCCCCGCGGATAGGAGAATGAAGGCGACACAAACAATCGTGCGTGGCTGCCTCTGGCCACTGGACCCGCACATATTCAGTCCCACATGTCATTGACCTATTTGGAAGGAAAACGAGTGAACAAAAAAATACTGCATCGGACGGATGTGGTGAAAAGCGGGCAGATGAATTTACTGTGCGTGCCAATCCAACGGTGGACGAACGTTTGCCCCTCTCAGGTGCCTCCAACGCCCGAGTAGTCTAGGAACATTTATAGAAGTAATTCATATCCACCCACCTCAGCCTCAGCTCAGGAAGGAACCGCTTAACTTACTTATACCACCCTGCTGCCCCCCGCGCGTTAACACTTTGCTACCTGCACCCGAGAAAGCGACTGCCGCGGCGCCGGGAGCTTGAGGAGCTCATGGGCAAGTGCCTGAGGAGGAGCTGCCGGCAGAGGCTGTCGCCGGCGGTCGAGGCTGCGGCCTACCTGACGTTGCGTAGTGGACGGCGCGTACCTGCCGCGGCCGGCAGCGGAAGCCCCAGGCGGCGCCACCGACGGGGCGAGCGCTGCTGCGGCAAGGCTGGCGCCGACTCTGCTGCGAGGCAGCGTCGTGGACGACGGGTGCTTAATTCTCAGTCGCAGGCCGGCAAAGAGGAGGCAGAGCTGCCGCCGTCGCAGGAGAGTCCAGTCGTCTCCTGCAACGAGGGCTTCGGTGGTGACAGGTTCGATATACTGTAGTATATGATTAATTTTGCACTCAATTTAAGGGAAAACCTCCACAGGAAAATGCAAGTACTACGTACGGGTTCATTAGCTCGTGTCTACTTGCAATTTCAAACCAGGTATATTGCATTTTTGTTTCTAAATCCAAACTTTTTTACATTTTGTCCTGAATATTGCTCTATCAGACGCGTGGCGCCACACTCCGGCGAGCCCAAACGCGACCACCACCAGAGCGACGCCGCATCAGCAGAACCCAGGTGGGTGTCGTCGCCACCTGAAGCGGAGATCGAGGCGTTCTTGGCGGCGGCCGAGCTCGCCGAGCGCCGGCGGTTCATGGAGACGTGAGCACTACTCTCTCGCTGCGGCAATTCGACGGCAAGGATTAATCTGTTCCTGCTGCTAACGCGAGCTGCATGCCGTTTCTTCTCAGGTACAATTACGACATCGCCCTCGACCGCCCGCTGGAAGGCCGCTTCGACTGGTCGCCGGTGGTGAGCTCGTGAAGTCAAGCCATACACCGGACCGCCCGGGTATAAAACTGTCAATTAAGTCACTGTCACTGGGAAATGCAGCTAGCTACCACTAGTTTAACTGCTTCTGTAATCTCAATGTCACTTCTTGTTATGATCATCAGTATGTAGCCGACACTAGCTAGCTCAGGCGCTCAGCTCACTACTAGTATCTATGTATGTATAGCAGTTGGTAGGGATCAACAATTTGAGACGATAGGAGGAAGCTTATGAATGAGCTCCCCTTGATAATTGATTTCGCTAGCTCGTTTTATTAGAAATGTCCAGTGTAAATTTGATTTACCCTAGTGATGAATAACTCTTTTCACAAAAGATCGGGAAGAGCACGACATCACTCCAGTTTTCCGTTCTTTTTTTCCTCATGTACTTTGTACACAGCCGACTACTGGGTCACTTTATTTTGGTAACGGGTTCACATAATTAAAATTATTTTTCACAGAGAACAAAATGTGACAAGATCTCACTGACATGTGACTGTAGTCATTGGCTTGAAGCTATGTATGCAAGGCGCATCGAGTTGTGTTTTGTTCCTTTGCAGATTTTTGTTGCAACTTTTACTGTTCTCGATCTGCAGAAGGAAATGGCTATGGGCGCGTTTGGTTAGCTGGGCCGATTTCCTGCATCACTATCGTAGCAAGATGGGAGGCATTGCGCGTTGCGAACGGGCCATGGGCACTTTTGGCCGGTCGTTTGGTAGCCTGTGAGCCCTTTTGCGCGTCCGAGAAGGAACCCAGAGCCCATCGTTTGGTTGCCCGTTTCTAGCCTATCTTGCACGCAGGAAAACAAGAATCTGCTGTTTGGTTGCTCAAATCACAAGTCTATATCCTTATCACAATTCAAATAGGGTGAGATTACCATGCCATGGCATCTTACATACGATCAGAGACGACTCGGAAGAACAAGATCCTGACGATCACCACGATGAGGAAGGCGATGATGTAATCTTTCACCCGACAGGAACGTACCTCTGGCGGTGCTCCTTGTAGAGCATGTACTTCCTCCGGCGGCAGCTGTGCTAATGGCACTGCCTCATCGATGGCATGATCTTCCTGCAGTTCCTCTTCCAGGAAGCTCCGGTACTCTTGTTGTGCCTCCTCCAATGTTGCATATCCTCGGTAGCTGTTGTTGGAGTAGCCATTGACCTGATCTTGACAGATTCTCCATGAGCTGTAGATTCCTGGAACCCGCCCGCGAAACAGCACATACCACTAGCTTGGCAAAAGAAGAAGTTAGCAATCACAACAATGATGCAATTCAGAAATGAGCAATAGAACAAGACAAGTGTTAATAGAACAAGACAAGTGTTGACAGCAAATCTGAAACTAACAGGGGCATGCATATCATTCCAAAAGTCAATCAGAAGTTTATCCTACACTACTGTGTTGTCGTCCTACCACCACAACAAAAGTAGGTGTCTCATCCTAACGCCGCAAAGTTCACCATCACCTGAGGGGTTAGTATATACCACCTCATCATACTTACAAAAGGGGGCCTCAAGGACGATGCATTTGGTGTCCTCGCACCACCGAGTACCGCTAAGATCTCGGAGCCTGCTAATGGTGAGCCACCTCTGCCTCCACTTCCTCAGGTGGTTGTACACCTGAGTGGAGCAGACGGTCACACCACTGTGGTCAGCTAGGCCCTTCGACACAGTATTGAGATGGACTTCCTTGAAGCCTTTGTCAGTTCTCACTCCGCTCTGGATCAAGCTGCACATCTTCTCCAACACGAAGCTGGACATGAATGGAAGCCATTTCATGGTGGCGTTCCTTTCCTGCCCGGTCTTCAAGGCCCTCTCCACTTCCCTGCGGTTCTTGTTCTTCTTAGAGGTGGCCAGCCTAGCCGCCACCTCTACCGCTACCTGAGCCACCAGGTCAGACACTGGCAGAGGGGTGACCTTGGACTCATACGTGGGCTGCGAATCGGGAACTTGGGAAAGGATCTGAGAGTCCCCAACGGAGACAAGCGTCTGGCTAAAGTCATCGCAGAAAGTGTCCTACACACATCGTAGTACAACCTAAATCAGTTTGTTGCAACTGTAAATAGCACAAACCCTTGCAAGATCATGGCAGGTGAGCATATTTTGGACTAACCCCTGGTTCAAGAACAAACCCTAGGCAAGATCATGGCAGTAGCATATGGAAATGTCGAATCCTAGCTAGATCATGGCAGGTAAGGGCTCACAGGCAACCAAACGCGCCCTATACATACGTGCGTGCATGCGCATGCACATGCATACGTACTGTGTGCTAGCTACGCTACACGAGCCTACCCATTTTTGTGAGACATTTGCATATTTATGCAGTCTTTTTGTTATTATTTCGCACAGGTGTGGCTTACACGGGCATCTTTTTGGCGAAGCAATTTTTCATCCTTTCCCAATCCTTAGCTTTGTTTTTCTTTCTCTGGTTGCACATGATAATTTAGGAGCTGTAGCCTTTTTAGGTCGAGAGTAGAAAATGTTGGGAAAAAAAGGTTGAAAAGTCAATTTATGCATCAACAACCACCCCTTCAAAAGTACGATTTCCATGCCTGACTTTTTACTGTCCCGCTTTAATTTTATTTTTTCTTTTTCAGCTAACCACAAGATTTTCATATCATTATGTTTTAGTGAGAGTAGTCTACAATCGCAACTACAATATGTGAGAGATTTTACCATTGTTTGTCGATTCCTCTGTTAATTATTACCTGCTGTACTAGCATGTGCTTAAACCATGAACTTAACTACACTACGTTAACTCGTGTTAAAAGCCTACACTACTTAACCCATGATAAAAGATGGTCAAAAGCACATCAGTTGGTTGTTGGGTACATAATTGCAACAGGGAAAAGAAAACACACCGAAGGCAGGAAAAATACAAAGGAGATGGAATCTCTTGCATGCCCTGCCTTCTCACACTTTTCTGATGGGGACTTAATCATTTGTTGCACTTGGGGCCCTTCTTCCTTTGGCACTTTCCCTTAAATTATTTGTCCACCATTTGAGTACAAATCGAGATTAAATGAGGGTCAATTAAGCTAGCAAAGTGCTTGTCCTTGCTTAACCACTCTCCAGGTGCAAGGCTTGTGATTGGATTAGGGTTTGTGCTTTGGATCTGGTGCTCGGATGCTACATGTTTGTTGGATACGAGCCAAGCCATTGTGGTATATTCCTAGCATAGTAGCATGTATGAGCTGTTGGAGAATGTCAGCTCCTTAAGCAACTTTTTTTTTTCAGAAAGGAAGCATGCTTCCTAAACAACTATAGCGGAGAGAAAATTAATTACACCCTTCACTAGTTTTTTACACCCATTCATGTCCAATAGTCCATTTAGCTCCCGAACTCCAGATATCTCTTTAAAAACTTGGTTTTTAAATCTCAAAAATTTCTGAAAATATATATGAGTACATATAGATATCTAGTATATATGAATAAATTTTGATCAAAATATATTTTCATCTGTGTGCAACACGAACAAAAGACAGATGTGGGAGCCAAATCGAGTTTTCTGCGGTTTTAGAGCCATAGGGTTTTGTGATATTTTTGTTGCCCAAAAAACAAAAACAAAAACATTGAACAAGCCTTTGCAGATATCTACAATGTAAAATTTGATACTTCTTGAAACTTCTAAATATCATTTCGAAGCTTTAGAATCCCAAGCAAAGTGGAGCTCGGAAGCCAAAATGTTGGATTCATGTCCACTGAACCGAGGAAACGAGTGCTATTTAACAAGTGCTCCCTTCGTACCAAATCTATTTAACTTTGAATGTTATTTTCTATACAAAATATCTTAGTAAGCAAATAGAAATATCTGCACAACAAATGTCATGAAATTATTTTATTTGACTAACCAAATGTATATTTGTGTACTGATAGTCAAAGTAAGATCTTTAGTTGCACATTTTCCAGGGCGTTTTCTATTTTGCAATGGTTGTAGTATACTTTTTTAGGGAATTAGTACTCTGTCCCAAGATAGTACTCCGTCCCAAAATAATAATAATACGAGTATCATAATTTTGTGAAAAATAGTATTTAACGAGGGATATGTCCAAGATTATTATTTTTAGATAACATGAGACAACATCTCCATGGTTTAGGTGCATACAACTCAAATTTACTAGTCTCAGTTTTTTTAGGAAGATAAAAAAAACCTATCGTTGATTACCTGGCAACGTCCTTCAACTTATTATATGCCCGCTCTAGCGCTCCTGATGCTCCAGTCGGTCTAGCAAAGGCCATGGCCGTGATCACGTGATAGCAGAAAGATATCATCTCATCTAAAGACTACCATATCTCTTGTTTTAAATGAAAAGGCTACTATATCTGCACGACAAGAACTGATTTCATCTTTCAAGGAATTCAGCCAAACCTATATACCTGACGAAGCAAATTCAAACAGGAGATTTCCCTCCTAACCTAGCAAAGAGAAATCAGTATGTAGACAGTAGACCTCCAGTCCTCGGTGGCTAGCTTAATTTGAAGCTTTGTATTCTGTTTCTCGTTGCTTCTCTTTATTTTATTTTTCGTACATACAAAAACGTAAAAAACAAAGTAGGAATCGGATTGTTTCCATAGAAAAAATATCCTTTTTCGCTCATCTAGGCTTCTATGATCCAAGAGGAAAAACTATAACGTGTATGCTTTTGTTCCCTTGGATTCCAACAGGTGACACAAAGAAAGCATATGCTGCATGCATGTCAGCTTACTGTTGAAAAAAAAAGAATATACTGTACTACATATGGATTCCCCAAGAAAGATATGCAATGCACCAGCAGTGTGCACGTGAGAGAGCGTGGTAGGAATGATACAGGAAGGTACGTGTGGACTGCTAGATAGCTACCTCCTGCAAAGCATATGCTCATTCACAAATCACAAGTACTAGATTTAGATGTGCGTCTTGGCGCACGACCCCGTGAAGGTCAAGGTAAATTTTATTTTTTATAAGAGCGATAAAAATGAACCACCAATATAATAATATATTTGTTAGATTTTACAAAACAATGTCAATGGGATGAAATTATGATAAAGTACATGAAAATACAAACGAAGCAAACGGCTACATACAATTAGGGAAACATGTTGATGAACCTTTTACAAACCAATGTCAATGGGATGAAATTATGATAAACCTTTTATAACAATGTATCAAAAATTTATAAAATGTTTTTTATGCCAGAAAAAAAGATAAACAATCATTGATTTAATTTTACTGCAATTTTTTTACAGATTGGGCATCCAAAATTTTGGCCTTGCTGCCCAAACCTCGCATTCCTTTGCCATGTTTCCCAAATTTTGAAGTGATAAAATGATTCAGCAACCACTAAATTGATATGCATGGAAATCTATTATGAGAAAGCGTTAAGTCAAGATTACACAGGACTAAGCCACAAACATTAGAGCACGAAGGAATGATAATTTAGCAGAATCCGACAAACATGCAAAGAAACCATAAATAATCAAACAAGTGTGATAACTTGTCAATTATTAGTTACTCTTCCGTGCAGCTTTCATGGTCTTGAATAGCTGACATGGTAAAAAGAAAACAACACACACGGCACACATGACATGGTGGTAACACAAAATACTTTGCATGTGAACCCAAATATGAGGAAGGTCAGAGTGGTGAGAGCTAACAAAGTTGAACTTTCTTATATTGCAGTGATGTTGTGAACATTGGTGTGAACAAATGGCACTTTGGTGTACATGGGCTGCTACCTGCTAATGATGCCATGGGCTATAGTCCTATGCTGGTGGGCTTTTTAGCATTGTGGACTAACTTTTTATTATACAATATAAACAGGGAATCGGCATGTCGTCTCTCTGGATCCCCTTTCTCACTCCACTCCCTGGAGCTTGGAGCTCAGCTCTATCACCATCAATTGATGGCGTCCTCGATGCCTGCCGACGCCCGCAGGACGACCTGATCCGGTAAACGCCACCCCTCCAAATTGTGTTTCAGCTATTTTTCTCAGCGCACCAATCGTTGTCGCCTCTGCTGATACTGTGACCACCAATCAATACTGGTGACTACAGTCGGAGCCTAGCCTTCCGCTTGACAGCTCGACGATTGAAGACACCGCAGTGAGCTTCTCTGCCCTTGCTTGAACGAGGTGGGCATCATCGATTGGTGGTTCTGGCCTGCCAGACCTGCGACCCTGACTGCAGGTTGGACAGTCGCCGCCGCCATCAAGGCTATTGACATGCACTGCCACGGGAGGCAAGCGCCATGGCGTCGAAGGTCATAGACACCTTGAGAAGAGACAGATGCTCATCCTCGTTTCTACTGCTGTGACCAAGGAGCTGTTGTACAATAGGTAAAATCCACTAACTGAAGTTCTCAGTAATCATTAATCAGATGATTAATAGCTAACTGAAATGTTGTATGTGTAGAAGAGTGTGGTATCATACATTGATCACCAATTTATAATATTTAAAAGCTGAAGAGATAGCATTTTTATTCATGATTGAAGAGAACAGAATTGAAGCAGATTTTTTTATCAATGAGAGGAAGAACATAACAAAGAAAAGTAAATCTGAAGAAAATAGAAGCAAGTACCCAAGAAGTCAAAATTGGTACAATGAAAATTGTGCTCACGTGGCTCTAATGCTTGTTAGTTTTTCTTTCTCTTGCTAGCTTGAGGATCATTAGAAATCTTAACACTGCAAAATAAAAAAGGGATGCATTATTTTTGGATGTTAAGGAACTATATTAGAAAGCAATGGTTACCAGTTCTAATGCGCAATTATTAGAAAGCAGTGGTTGCTAATTCTAATTTAGAGTAAGCAACTAAGCATTTATACAATAGCACTCTTTGAAATAAGAATAACACCTAAGTTTTGACACTACTAAATATTGTTCCAGAGTAGAAGGCCAAACATGTGTTCAGCTGCTGGAGTAGGTACCTACACATGTGTTTGGCTCTTTCCGGTAGTCTCATTGTAGATAGTACGTACTATACATCTCAGTAGTATCCAAAAAAGGATAAGAACCCACCCAGATTTAGTGCATCCAATCAAGATCCCTATCGCTACAGGTTTGACATGGTTCAAAGTGAGTCCAAAACCTTCAAAACAAAACAAAAATCAAGAGCTGATACTTACCCTCGAACAGACCACATGGTTATGGTAAAATTTGAAGCTACAACATATCCTCAGGTGTAAAATTGTGACTTCCATCACACAGTTAGGTACCTAGGCATAATAAGTTTTTGTGATAGTTAGTCAACAAACCAATCAGTATGTATCTATCGTTTATTCATAAATAGAGGGCAATATTGAATCATAAACCACTTACCTAGGCAACAAATAAACTCAAGTAACTGCATCTCCAGACTCCAGGTATGTCAACTGAAGATTTTGCTAAATAGTAAGAATCTGCATTCTTAACCAAGAAATCATTAAAACAACAAAGAGACGAGACTATACGTTGATGCACATAATCTTAACGGAATCTTCAGGTACTGAATTAGTTCATAAAGATTAAATAGACAGACTCTTGCCATGAGCTGCTGAATAAAGTGTGCAACCCAGAATCAGAGACGTTCATATTTTTTACATGAATCAAGTAGTTCAAAATGCAATACAGGCACTTCAGTTTATAGTATGCAATAAAAAGAAGATAATGTAGGTGATGGGTAAAATACAGTTCTCGTACCCAAGAATATAAATAAAAAGACAATTACAAGTGAAAGAAGTATATTTGCAGAGTAGATGATTGAATGTTGTTCCAGGAAAAATCAAGTTGTTCATGGTGAAACATTTGTAAAGCCAACACAATCAGCTCAACATGAATCATGTCACATCAATGAAAAAGAAGCAGTTTCGAAAATCCTAAATTTGTGTCTTATCTAAACACTAAAGCTCATAATTAGTAACTCGCATCCCAGATTTTATACATTTTAGTGGATTAACCATGACTGGGCACAAGCTGTTTGGAACCAAGATAAAAAAAAGTACCTTAACACATGACCTGAGCAGCCTTGGTGCACGACCCCGTCTTCCACACCCCTTCACGCTCATGAAAGTTGTGTAAAATGCTATATTAAACAGCCATCCTTATTTTTACTTAATATACAGAAGAATTGCCAGCAGATGAAGAGGAGTTTAAAGAACACATCATCATGACATCATGTCATGTATAGTAAAACCAAACAGCAAAATAAAGAAATACACTACTTATAAGTGCCGAAAGTAGGTAAATATGTACAAATACATGGTTCTGGGATAACATTAGTCAAACACAGGGAGGGGTCCCACCTGGGTGCACAAGAACATTGTTCCATTATTACACATCATCTAAGATGAAACATCAAATACAAGCTGACACTATAATCTACCCATAACACAAAATTAGAAGTAGTTAGCATAGGAGGAAGCTCTTAGTACTATAGGAAGTAAGTCTGAGTTGTAGACCTCAAGAGTACCAATAGACTGAATCATCTTTATCTGACCCATAGTAACCAAGGAATTTCTAGTCTTCAAAATGTTAGTTGACTCAAACATATGCTGATTAAGATTAGTAGCCAAAGCTGTAACGTGAAGGAGGGATGGCATTGTGCATGTCATGCACGGCGCTAAGTTATGATTGAGGCCCTCCAAAACTATGTCAAAAAGGAAAAAAAAACATCAAGCATATAAACATGTCAAGGAAGCAAGTTAAATCTCAAGCTACTGATATGCCAGAGCAAGTATAGGCATGCTAGAACTAAAGAAACGGAAAAAAGTAAGATCTAAATGTATAAAGAGTACCATTTTCCAATAGTAGGGATCAAGTCAACCAACGGTCCAGGTTGATGTGTTGTAAGGTTGTAACAAATGGGGAACAATATCTGAAAGGTCCACAAAAGATGTATGCAAAGCAATGATGAAAATACAGTTTAAAGTGGCTTGCATAATCATATAGGAAAATAAGAATTGATTTCTAGTAGTAAAGGGTGTCAACAAAAACAAAGCAAATAAGTGTCAGTTATCATCTTACACCTAAAATAGGCTTAATTATAGAACTATTCATTTAAACCATGAGATTTTATCATGTGACACAAAATATGAAACTGTAAAACCAATATGAATGGTCTTTGAAGGCATCATTTTTACCGATGGACACCTGCTAGGTATTTCCGTTTGCAAACACCTTGAAGCTTGATAAAATGGCCGGACGTACCTCTACTATAATGATGATATAGCACTCACAGGCACAACGCAATTAAGATGGATACAAAAATTCCAATGATCATGTCCCCAATGATGAGCCTAGCCGAAGAGAATATGCTTGTGCTTGACACCTAAACCTATATATTGTGAACCAAGTGAAGCCCTCACATTATGTCTAGTGGTATTTTAAGTGCCAAAATCCCATGGAAGATAACCATCTCGTAACTGAATATGAAACGTGAGGAAAATAGAGCTGAAGCTTCCATCCAAATAGAGCACATACCATAACTAATCAATTATCAACTCATTTCTTGTAGTGACCATATTTTTCTGAAAAGCCACTCAATAGTAATATGAGGCCATTACAGGGTAGAGTTATTACCAATCTGTAGCAAAGAAAAAGCTTTAACTACATGATGAATTTGAACTAAAACCTGCAGCAATGGGCACTCAAATAGGAAATCAAAACTGCAACAGTGGAAAATCGAACAATAGTAATATGATACGATAGTACGACCATTGATTTTTAGCGAGCTGATGTCATGCCAATGACAAAATTGCAGGAACCTGGTATCTAGCATCCCCAAAAAATATTTGGATTGCTAACCCTCACAAGTTTTAATTTGACCGAAAGAATTACCAAACGATTAGTTTGTAGGTAGAACAACTGGCAGCCATCACAGGACCTTCATATACTTAACTAATTTCTAGATCAAACAAATTGCAGGGGCACCCCAAAACTCAGTAAAACAAGAAAATTAGATTGTAACCTCAAGAGCAATAGATTGAAGCAAGAAAATCATACTTGTCTCCCTTTTATGCTTCTGCCATAAAGGCTATGGAACATCAGATGCTACTGGAATATGTCAAAATGACACCAACTCTGCTGCCAGTCCATCGCCCCCTCATGGTAGCGCCACTATTTTCAGTTACGGAAGCTCTACCTCTCTTCTCTGTCGGTGGACACGACACCGAGAACTCCCACTGCATCGACGACCACTCGGCTGGCGGTCATGACGCGACGACACTGAGTCTTCACCACCATACTGAGCTGCAAGGAAAATTAAACTCAGACAGAGAGAGAGATAGAGAGAGAGAGATGAATATGGGATCTTGTAATCAACCGCACATGAAGCTTATCAATGAGAGGACGGAGATGATGCAAACGTGTATGGAGCGGTTGTCTCAACCGCTGAAAGATGCAGCAAGCCGTCACTGGTGTACCAACCTCAGGTACGGCAGCGGCCGTGCCCCTTTAGCATACTGCCATGGAGAAGATGTAAGAACACATGTATCAGACACAAATAGCTTGTTACTTACATAAAAATGAAATTGAGTAAATCTGTATAAAATAAAATAGTGCTAGGGAACTACCTGAACCTGATTCAGGAAATATGTAGTCGTCGATTAAATTACCATCGAACCTGACCCGATATGGTAGAATAATCATGTTGTATTTCATCAAGAAGCATCCTCAGGTCGCCCTCTCGCGTGGTACATCAGCGGGCGTGCTCCTCTAGCATACTGCAGCGGAGAAGATGTAAGAGCACAGTAGCTACCAATAAGGGTGAGAACATACCAGGTTAACACCATTGAGGTACTGCAGGAACTATCGATTAGAATTTGCACAACCCAATAAACAGAAACTGGAAGAAAATCTCAGAAACATGAAGAGAAAGATCCCTAGCTTGCACTATGGTTCATATCTGAAATAGTGTTAGCCATTACCTGCTGTATTTGGGCACAATCTTCTGTACAACTTTATCGTCTTCATTCATAACACAGCTGAACCAAAAATATTGAGAGAAATGCAACCCTGCACCATTATATCAATAGGTGTACGTAAGAACATACATGATTTCACAGAAAATAGGTACTATGGTAGGTATTCTTCATCTTGGCACACCAAACTACAACTAATAGCCTGCTATTTCAGATCCAAACACACAACAGAAAAGAGATCTAGAAGAGAGCATACATAACCTTGAGATAAGGAGGAAGGGAAGGAGAGGTTGGAGATTCCGTGCAGGAGGATGTCGGCTGGATGCCCTTCAGAACAGCAAGATGCCGCCGCTGCCGGTGGCCGTTGAGTTGGGGACGCACCAGCAGAGGTCGTCCTCCTCACGCGCTGGGAGAGCGGAGATGGAGGAGACAGCAGGGATGGGGGCACGAGGGGCGAGGTACCTTCTGCTGACGGCAGGGGCAAATCGACCACCGACGGCTGAAGCGCGCGGTCGGTAGAGGCGGTGCAGAGAGGAGAGCAGGGGCGGCGGCGCTGAGGAGGAGGCAGGGGCGGCGGCGCTGAGGAGGAAGCGGCCTTTTCCCTCAGCTCGCAACCACGCGCGACGCGAGACGCCGGGCCGGGCGGGCTTCACATGACCCATGGATAAAAAACGGGTCTGCGGGAGGGCCTCACGCCCTGGACGAAACGGCCGGCCGAGATCGCGCCACGTCACCTCAATCGGATGGCCCAAAATCCAAACGGCTGTGAGGCCCCCTATGGGGGGGGGCATCATATACACCTTTAGACTGGATTTAAATGTGCGCCTTGGCGCACGATCCCGTGAAACTCGTGTCGATGCAAACTCTGTATAACGACGCTAAAAATAATACTCTTTTGTAGGTTTCACAAAAAAAAGTTGATAGGACAAACTTAGGATAAAGCACACCACATTACAAACATGGCAAACCTACAAAAGCATGTCATTGTGACAATATGGTTTTTAGATGCTACAGCGGAGGAAGCATAAACCAGCTGCAAATGAAAAGTTAAAATGAAAGAAGCGGGAAGAATAGACGCTTAAGTCATGTTTGATACTTAGTCATTCGTTGCATGGCAAATAAATGGTAAGACTTACTCGTTCCAAAAGGAAATACATATTGTGGAATGCAACTTACCGTCACGGCTCCCACCTTCCGCATTGGTATAAGATTGTTAAAACACTATGCTAAGCACTCATACAAACGGAAGATAATTAGTCAATAAATAGACAGAGATAATGTAGGAAAAAATGTTACACATAGCAGCAACAGTTTATGTTAAGATCAAAATATACTGCTATTTCATACATAAGGTTTCTTCATACTTAAGGATACATGAGAACCTTCAGGTTCCTTCACTACGATATATCCAAATCATCACAAAGCTCAGTTGGCAAAATGTCATCAATTTATCTGTCCTTGTCATTCAGCTATCTTAGGAGACATTCACCATATTATTACTTCTCTTCACAACCTACAATAGTTGTCCCTCAGCTATCATTTAATGCATGTTTGCACACCATGATTGCCATGGAACATCGGATCAAATAGTAAATCATAATTTATCATAGTATTTGTAGTCTTGACCTTGCATACCCCAGCCTCAATTTTTGTATGTCCGATTCATGCAGTCTGTCTTCTTGACCTTGCATACCCCAACCGAAGTTGTGAACCACCTTTGAGGCATGCCACAAACTCGTTGTTGATGTGCAGGTCAGCAGATAACTTCTTCCAACTCTTACTCTTGGCGTGAAGAGAAGGCTCTGGCTCTCCCGAGTGCCCAGGAAAGGTTACCTTCTTCCCCGTGGCAGCAGATTTTGGAGGCTCAACCAGCTCAACACGAATTTCAAATGTACTTTACACAAACCGGAGTGACTTGCTCTTACAAAAATCTGAAGTCCACGGGACAGGAAAGAAGGCATCATGGATCTATACAAAAATATCATCGTATTTCCTTCATACTCGATTAATTTCTGTAATAGGAGCAACATAAAGAGAAGGCAATATTATGACAGAGAACAGGTGGAAAAACAAAAATGTAGCAGGTTGTGCTTAATACTTTCTCTATACTGCATATACAAAAAAAAATCTGATGTGATTACCTGGTTTCTAGAAGGGAACCACATGCAACCTCAAACATTTGATGCAGTGGGTTAATAATAATTATATAATATGAGTACTATAACATCGAGTGTATAAATATATAGGAGAAAAGGAAAGCAAAATGGAAACACACAGTAATTCTGGCAAAGCCAAGTATATAACTGAGTTCACTCTTTTTTTAACAAAACAATTATATACAAATAGCAGGTTTGATTACCATGCGCAAAAGAGGAAATTATTTAGAACTCCGGAAGGCCAAACAGAAAAGAGGAGTACATTAAAAGCATGGCTAGTTTCACCTTTTAACCGTTTTTCCTGAAAATCTACCGAGGCACTCTTTCTCACTGTTATTGATGGGCATATCCTTCAACCATTCAATATATACAGGGAACTTGAAGATGAAATAAAATCAGCAGCCAACTAACTGTAATATCCCAAGTGACAGAAGGTAATTTTGCAAATTCAAAACTATCTAGATTAAGATTTTAGGTAGTACAGAAAATGAAAACATGGGATGGATAGAGGCCAAAAAAATAGATGCAGCTTGCTGTTTGTACACGACATAATGGTTTCCCTGAACCAAAATAATTGCGTTGATGCTTAAGTTAAGTTATTTAAGATTTTAATGTCCATTTTTTGTCAATGGTGGATGTCAATACTAATAAGCCTCTTTGTTATCGTTTTTTATCTTTCTAACATCAAAGAAACAGTCTACAAATATTTTAAGCAATTATTAGTATTTATATTGTAGAACTCTCGAGTCTTGATTGAGAAATGGAAACATCTGACTGTAAAGGTCAATGGTGAAATAACATTCATAAACAAACTGAATCAATGTGTGATCATGGTAGATAAAAAGTGCATCACTTCACGTGAGTATGCTCCAATGTGATAGTCCTGGCCTCCTGGCCATGTTCTATGCTGCCAATCCTGTACTGGACATCAATTGGTTCTGCCTATGAGTGCAACGAAACAATATAGAAAAGCATGGTATGATCATCTTTGCGCCAACTGATATGTTATGCCAACAATCTAAATTATGGTTAAACTCAGTCATATATTCACCACGGTTGGAACACTATATCATGCTAATGTAGCGGCATGCCATCCTACCATATTAATGTTTATAAGCTTTAGCTTAATGAACCTGAATTACATATGACTACTTGTTTACCAGCTTTGCTTCAAACTCCACCAGTTCATACTACTATTTTCTATTTGCTAGCTTGACCATCGAATTAATCATATCAATTGAAATTTGTTCGTTGCACTAATGCAGAAGAATAGCATCTTCCACGGCTAGTACCATGAGATCTAATCTATATTTTGCCCGTTTTCATGGCATGCCCAATACTACAGAGTTAAAACATGGTACATGTAGCCGCTGCTTGGAGTGATGTGAAGGAAACAAGCATTTGCATTACGGCTGGTCTGCCAGTGGAGAGAAGGCCGTGATATATCCCAAATTGTTGAGAAGCTTCGTGAGAGAAACCTTATCCACTACAAGAAAAGTTGCCATGGCCGACGAAGTTGAAGTCGCGCCGTGGTTGCTGGTGTACCATGGCCGACGATTTTGGGTCTATCTGTTGTGCATGTCAAAACGTTTTTTTTCTCGTTTTTGAGGCCACCTAGCCCGACGAAAACGGCCAAAACGTGGCGTATGGTGGCCCGGGACGTGGTGCATCTCGAATTCTCGGGTTCGCCGGCCGAGTCAACGCAAATCCGCACCGCCGAGGGATGTAGGGCCCGGATGGCAGCCTCTCCGGCATTGTTTTTTTCTCGATCGCGCCATCTCGTTCAACGCTCTCCGATCGAGCCGTTTACGATGCGGGATCATGGGTCCCGCATGTCATCCTCTATGAACCAAAATTCTTTCTATTCTTGGATTTTTTGACCCCCGATTTACGGCTACTTCCTTTTTCTTTTGATCCCTTGCCGCCTCTCAAACGGTGATACCGCTGCTGCTAAATGGGACCCGCATGTCATCCTCTATGTACTATAAAACTTTCTTTTGTTGGAGTTTTTTTTGGCACCTCAAATTTGGTCACTTGCCTTTTTCTTTCGATCCCCTGCCGCCTCTCAAACGGTGATACCGCTGCTGCTAAATGGGACCCGCATGTCATCCTCTATGTACTATAAAACTTTCTTTTCTTGGATTTTTTTGGCACCTCATATTTGGTCACTTACCTTTTTCTTTCGATCCCCTGCCGCCTCTCAAACGGTGAGACCGCTGTCTGCTAAATGGGACCCGCATGTCATCCTCTATGTACTATAAAACTTTCTTTTCTAGGATTTTTTTGGAACCTCATATTTGGTCACTTGCCTTTTTCTTTCGATCCCGTGCAGCCTCTCAAACGGTGATACCGCTGCTTGCTAAATGGGACCCGCATGTCATCCTCTATGTACAATCAAGTTTCTTTTCTTGAATTATTTTTGGCTCTTGATATTTGGTCACTTGCATTTTTCTTTCGATCTCATGCCACGTTGAGGACCCTGCAGGCTCATGGGACCCGCATGTCATCCTCTATGTACAATAAAATTTCTTTTCTTGGATTATTTTTGGCTCTTGATATTTGGTCACTTGCCTTTTTCTTTCGATCCCGTGCAGCCTCTCAAACGGTGATACCGCTGCTGCTAAATGGGACCCGCATGTCATCCTCTATGTACACTCAAGTTTCTTTTCTTGAATTATTTTTGGATCCTGATATTTGGTCACTTGCCTTTTTGTTTCGATCTCATGCCACATTTGAAACGTTGAGGAACCTGCTGGCTCATGGGACCCGCATGTCATCCTCTATGTGCTATATAAGTTTATTTTCTTTATTTTTTTTCACCCTCTGATTTTTGGCTATTTCCTTTTTCTTTTGATCTCCTGCTGCCTTGGAAACGTTGGGTAAGCTGCTGACTCATGGGACCCGCATGTCATCCTCTATGTACAATCAACTTTCTTTTTCTTTTGATCTCAAGACGCATTTGAAACGTTGAGACCGCTGCTGCTAAATGGGACCCGCATGTCATCCTCTATGTACAATAAAGTTTTTTTCTTGGATTATCTTTAGCTCCTGATATTTTGTCACTTGCCTTTTTCTTTCGATCTCATGCCGCCTTTGAAACGTTGAGTAAGCTGCTGGCTCATGGGTCCCGCATGTCATCCTCTACGAACAATAAAAGTTTTCTTTCTTGGAGTTATTTTTGACCCCTAATTTCTGGCTATTTGCCTTTTTCTTTTGATCTCCTGCCCCCTTTGAAACGATGACGACGCAGCTGGCAAGTCGGTCCCACATGTCATCCTCTGTGAACAATAAAAGTTTCCTTTGATGGATTTATTTTGAACCCCTAATTAATTTTGGGATATTTCCTTTTTCCTTTGATCCCCTGCCGCATTGGAATCGTTGAGGATGCTGCTGCCTCATGGGTCCCGCATGTCATCCTCTCAGAACGGTAAATGTTTCTTTTCTTATATTTTGTTGACCAAACGATTTTTGGCTTATTTTTTCTTTCGATCTCCTGCAGCCTTTAAAACGTTCGGGCGGCTGGCGGCTCACGGGTCCCACATGTCAACCTCTATGAACAATAAACGGCGAGGATGCTGCTGCCTCATGGGTCCCGCATGTCATCCTCTTAGAACGAAAATGTTTCTTTTCTTGGATTTTGTACCAACATATTTTTGGTTTATTTTTTCTTTCCATCCCCTGCTGCCTTTAAAACGTTGACGACGCTGCTGGCTCATGGGTCCCTGATACGTCTCCGACGTATCGATAATTTCTTATGTTCCATGCCATATTATTGATGATACCTACATGTTTTATGCACACTTTATGTCATATTCGTGCATTTTCTGGAACTAACCTATTAACAAGATGCCGAAGAGCCGGTTCTCGTTTTCTCGCTGTTTTTGGTTTCGAAATCCTAGTAACGAAATATTTTCGGAATTGGACGAAATCAAGACCCAGGGTCCTATTTTCCCCGGAGCCTTCCAGAACACCCGAGAGCCGCCAGAGGGAAGCCCTGGGGGCCCCACACCACACCCTGGCGCGGCCAGAGGGGGAGCCGCGCCGCCCTATGGTGTGGGCCCCCCAGGCCCCCTCCGAGGCTGCCCTTCCGCCTATTTAAAGCCTCCGTCGCGAAAACCCTGATACGAAAAACCACGATACGGAAAACCTTCCGGAGCCGCCGCCATCGCGAAGCCAAGATGCGGGGGACAGGAGTCTCGTTCCGGCACCCTGCCGGAGCGGGGAAGTGCCCCGGAAGGCTTCTCCATCGACACCGCTGCCATCTCCACCGCCATCTTCATCACCGCTCGTTGCTCCCATGAGGAGGAGTAGTTCTCCATCGAGGCTCGGGGCTGTACCGGTAGCTATGTGGTTCATCTCTCTCCTATGTACTTCAATACAATAATCTCATGAGCTGCCTTACATGATTGAGATTCATATGATGATGCTTGTAATCTAGATGTCACTATGCTAGTCAAGTGAGTTTTACTAATGTGATCTCCGGAGACTCCTTGTCCCACGTGTGTAAAGGTGACAGTGTGTGCACCGTGTGGGTCTCTTAGGCTATATTTCACAGAATACTTACTCACTGTTATGAATGGCGTAGTGAAGTGCTTATTTATATCTCTTTATGATTGCAATGTGTTTTGTATCACAATTTATCTATGTGCTACTCTAGTGATGTTATTAAAGTAGTTTATTCCTCCTGCACGGTGTAATGGTGACGAGTGTGTGCATCCGTGTTAGTACTTGGCATATGCTATGATCATGATCTCTTGTAGATTGTGGAGTTAATTATCATTATGATAGTATTGATGTGATCTATTCCTCCTACATAGTGTGAAGGTGACGAGTGTGCATGCTTGTGTTAGTACTTGGTTTAGTCGTGTTGATCTTTCTTGCACTCTAAGGTTATTTAAATATGAACATTGAATTGTGGAGCTTGTTAACTCCGGCATTGAGGGTTCGTGTAATCCTACGCAATGTGTTCATCATCCAACAAGAGTGTAGAGTATGCATTTATCTATTCTGTTATGTGATCAATGTTGAGAGTGTCCACTAGTGAAAGTCTAATCCCTAGGCCTTGTTCCTAAATACTGCTATCGATGCTTGTTTACTGTTTTACTGCGTTACTACTGCTGTGTTACTACTGCTTGTTTACTGTCCTGGGCAAAGCACTTTACTGGTGCCGTTGCTACTACTTATTCATACCACCTGTATTTCACTATCTCTTCGCCGAACTAGTGCACCTATTAGGTGTGTTGGGGACACAAGAGACTTCTTGCTTTGTGGTTGCAGGGTTGCTTGAGAGGGATATCTTTGACCTCTTCCTCCCCGAGATCGATAAACCTTGGGTGATCCACTTAAGGGAAACTTGCTTTGCTGTTCTACAAACCTCTGCTCTTGGAGGCCCAACACTGTCTACAAGAATAGAAGCTCCCGTAGACATCAAGCACTTTTACGGCGCCGTTGCTGGGGAGGAAAGGTAAAAGGCTCTCACACTCCGGTCCCGAGGCATAAGTACTTTTCTCATTACCGTTGTGTGTGTGCTCGAAGCTATTTCCTTTAGATCCTGCAATTGCATCTTTTTGTTTCTTGTTTACACTAGTTTGGCATAATGGACAACAATGAGCTTCTTATTCTATTTCCTGATTTAAAACATGGATTGTTTGATGCGAAAATTAAAAAACCTATGGAATCTTATTTGCATGCTTGGTAGTAATATTAGTATGAACGCTTTGAACACCATTGTTGATAATGATATAGAAAGTTCTAAGCTTGGGGAAGCTGGTTTTCATGATCTTTTTAGTCCCCCAAGCATTGAGGAGAAAATTTTCTTTGATGATACTTTGCCTCCTATTTATGATGATTATAATGATAGTAGTCTTTTAGTACTGCTTTGTTATGGAGGATAAATTTGATTATGATTACAATATGCCTCCTATATTTGATGATGAGAATAATAATGATAGCTACTTTGTTGAATTTGCTCCCACTATTACTAATAAAATTGATTATGCTTATGTGGAGAGTAATAATTTTATGCATGAGACTCATGATAAGAATGCTTTATGTGATAGTTATATTGTTGAGTTTGCTCATGTTGCTACTGAAAGTTATTATGAGAGAGGAAAATATGGTTGTAGAAATTTTCATGTTACTAAAATGCCTCTCTATGTGCTGAAATTTTTGAAGCTACACTTGTTTTATCTTCCTATGCTTGTTACTTTGCTCTTCATGAACTTGTTTATTTACAAGATTCCTATGCATAGGAAGCATGTTAGACTTAAATGTGTTTTGAATTTGCCTCTTGATGCTCTCTTTTGCTTCACATACTATCTTTTGTGAGTGCATCATTAAAACTAGCTGAGCCCATCTTAATGGCTATAAAGAAAGAACTTCTTGGGAGATAACCCATGTGTTATTTTGCTACAGTACTTTGTTTTATATTTGTGTCTTGGAAGTTGTTTACTACTGTAGCAACCTCTCCTTATCTTAGTTTTGAGTTTTGTTGTGCCAAGTAAAGTCTTTGATAGTAAAGTAAGTACTAGATTTGGATTACTTGCGCGAGTTCCAGATTTCTTTGATGTCACGAATCTGGGTCTACCTCCCTGTAGGTAGCTCAGAAAATTAAGCCAATTTACGTGCATGATCCTCAGATATGTACGCAACTTTCATTAAATTTGGTCATTTTCATTTGAGCAAGTCTGGTGGCCTAATAGAATCCATCTTTACGGACTGTTCTGTTTTGACAGATTCTGCCTTTTATTTCGCATTGCCTCTTTTGCTATGTTGGATGAATTTCTTTGATCCATTAATGTCCAGTAGCTTTATGCAATGTCCAGAAGTGTTAAGAATGATTGTGTCACCTCTGAACATGTGAATTTTTTATTATGCACTAACCCTCTAATGAGTTGTTTCGAGTTTGGTGTGGAGGAAGTTTTCAAGGATCAAGAGAGGAGTATGATACAATATGATCAAGGAGAGTGAAAGCTCTAAGCTTGGGGATGCCCGGTGGTTCACCCCTGCATATTCTAAGAAGACTCAAGCGTCTAAGCTTGGGGATGCCCAAGGCATCCCCTTCTTCATCGACAACATTATCGGGTTCCTCCCACTGAAACTATATTTTTATTCCGTCACATTTTATGCACTTTGCTTGGAGCGTCGGTTTGTTTTTGTTTTTTGTTTTGTTTGAATAAAATGGATCCTAGCATTCACTTTGTGGGAGAGAGACACGCTCCACTTTAGCATATGGACAAGTATGTCCTTAGGCTCTACTCATAGTATTCATGGCGAAGTTTCTTCTTCGTTAAATTGTTATATGGTTGGAATTGGAAAATACTACATATGTAGTAATTCTAAAATGTCTTGGATAATTTGATACTTGGTAATTGTTGTGCTCATGTTTAAGCTCTTGCATCATATACTTTGCACCCATTAATGAAGAAATACTTAGAGCTTGCTAATTTGGTTTGCATATTTGGTTTCTCTAGAGTCTAGATAACATCTAGTATTGAGTTTTGAACAACAAGGAAGACGGTGTAGAGTCTCATAATGTTTACAATATGTCTTTTATGTGAGTTTTGCTGCACCGTTCATCCTTGTGTTTGTTTCAAATAACCTTGCTAGCCTAAACCTTGTATCGAGAGGGAATACTTCTCATGCATCCAAAATCCTTGAGCCAACCACTATGCCATTTGTGTCCACCATATCTACCTACTACATGGTATTTATCCGCCATTCCAAAGTAAATTGCTTGAGTGCTACCTTTAAAATTCCATCATTCACCTTTACAATATATAGCTCATGGGACAAATAGCTTAAAAACTATTGTGGTATTGAATATGTACTTATGCACTTTATCTCTTATTAAGTTGCTTGTTGTGCGATAACCATGTTTTACGGGGACGCCATCAACTATTCTTTGTTGAATATCATGTGAGTTGCTATGCATGTCCGTCTTGTACGAAGTAAGAGAGATCTACCACCTTAATGGTTGGAGCATGCATATTGTTAGAGAAGAACATTGGGCCGCTAACTAAAGCCATGAATCATGGTGGAAGTTTCAGTTTTGGACACACATCCTCAATCTCATATGAGAATAGTAATTGTTGCCACATGCTTATGCATTAAAGAGGAGTCCATTATCTGTTGTCCATGTTGTCCCGGTATGGATGTCTAAGTTGAGAATAATCAAAAGCGAGAAATCCAAAATGCGAGCTTTCTCCTTAGACCTTTGTACGGGCGGCATGGAGGTACCCCTTTGTGACACTTGGTTAAAACATGTGCATTGCAAAGATCCGGTAGTCCAAGCTAATTAGGACAAGGTGCGGGCACTATTAGTATACTATGCATGAGGCTTGCAACTTGTAAGATATAACTTTCATAACTCATATGCTTTATTACTACCGTTGACAAAATTGTTTCATATTTTCAAAATAAAAGCTCTAGCACAAATATAGCAATCGATGCTTTCCTCTTTGAAGGACCATTCTTTTTACTTTTATGTTGAGTCGGTTCACCTATCTCTCTCCACCTCAAGAAGCAAACACTTGTGTGAACTGTGCATTGATTCCTACATACTTGCATATTGTACTTGTTATATTACTCTATGTTGACAATTATCCATGAGATATACATGTTACAAGTTGAAAGCAACTGCTGAAACTTAATCTTCCTTTGTGTTGTTTCAATGCCTTTACTTTGATTTATTGCTTTATGAGTTAACTCTTATGCAAGACTTATTAATGCTTGTCTTTAAGTACTATTCATGAAAAGTCTTTGCTTTATGATTCACTTGTTTACTCATGTCATTACCATTGTTTTGATCGCTGCATTCATTACATATGTTTACAAATAGTATGATCAAGGTTATGATGGCATGTCACTTCGAAATTATCTTTGTTATCGTTTTACTCGCTCGGGACGAGCGAGAACTAAGCTTGGGGATGCTTGATACGTCTCAGACGTATCGATAATTTCTTATGTTCCATGCCATATTATTGATGATACCTACATGTTTTATGCACACTTTATGTCATATTCGTGCATTTTCTGGAACTAACCTATTAACAAGATGCCGAAGAGCCGGTTCTCGTTTTACTGCTGTTTTTGGTTTCAGAAATCCTAGTAACGAAATATTTTC